>NC_080172.1:51648399-51831280 GCF_950295315.1 Erinaceus europaeus | reverse complement strand
CACTGAAGGTCTGCCCTTGGAGGCAGCTGTTACCACAGACACAAGGCATTACCTGGGCCTTCCTCGTCTCTCTCATCTCAGGAAGGGAAAGTGTGGCCAGCACATGGGGTCTCTGTCACCTGGGTGCTTCCTCCTTGCTGTTTCCCCAGGGAACGTCACTGGGCTCAGCACAGTGTACCAACCACATGCACTGGCCTGACCTCCTGTAACTATCTGCCAGTGTTGCTGTTTGGCTTGACTCCTTATCTCAGACTCCATTGTGGATGCCCCTTTCCCTGACCACAAGGACAATCTGCACCCAGGCTTTCTACCCTCAGATCACAAGGCCAAGGGCCAGTCTAACTCCCCAGTAGGCAGTGCCATAAATAGAAATGTCCTCTTGCACCAACTCCTTTCTGAAGGACAGCTACTGCCCCCTTGTGTTCGCTTCTGGATGGTCTTTACTACAGGCTCCATTCGCTGAGCTCAGATGATTAGGCATGCAGCTGCAGAGAAAATCGCTTTTTACTATGAGGACAAGAGAAGGGAATACCGAAAGTGTCCAGTCCCTAGGGAACCACTTTAGAGCCTCTTGTAAAAAAAAAAAAGTTCCTCCCAAAGGAAATATCTTTGAGGTATGATTCCAGATCTGCTTTGATTTTTTTATTTGCTTTTTATTTATTTATTTTTATTGACACCAGGATTACTGCTGGTGCCTACATGGCAAATCCATTACTCCTGATGGCTTTTTGGGGTCCTTGTTCATTATAATGTGTGCAATTAACCAAGACCACTACTATCCAGACTTTTTTTTTTTTTGCCAGAGCACTACTTAAGCTCTACCTATTGGTGCTACTGAGATAAGACCTGAAGCCAGTCACATGCAAGTCTCATGTGTGTCTTCCATACTATCTCTCCACCCTTCTGAACCTGTTTTCCAAACTGATACATCCTCCAGTCAGTCAACTGACTAGCTAAACAACTAGCTGGGCAACCACTCAACCAGCCAGCTAGTCAGCCATGCAGGTGCACTAGCCATTCTGACAGCTGGTTTGTCATCCCACTTCTTAGTGATATACACCCTTATCACTCACTCTGACTCACCCACTCAACAGCAGCTTTTAGTCACTGGACCACCCACTCCACAGATAGCTGGCCCACCAGCTGGCCTAGCAGGAACTCCTGACATCCTGCCTGCTGTAAGGGAGCTCTCACTTTGTTGGGTCTGAAGATTCACCTCCAACAAAATGGATAGAACTAGAGGTGATGGTGCTAAGTGAAATAAGTGAAGAGGTGAAGGGTAATGGCTGATGGTATTACTCAAATATGGAATACAGAAGACTAATGTAAATCAACTAGCAGAAATAAAGAAGTAGCAAAGCATTACATCATGATGCATCCTGTACAAGACACATGTTACTATGCACAAGCACCTGCAGGGGGAGGAAGTTTCATGAGTGGTGAGACAGTGCTACAGAGGTCTCTCTCTCTCTCCCTCTCACCTTCCCTTTCAATTTATTTTTGTCGCTATCCAAAATAAATGGTTTAAAAAGTAGTCTTTTGGACTTTGTGAGAACTATGGTGGTTATTGGAAGGTAAAGGGCTCAGAATATTGGTTGAGTTTGTGGTGACTCACACACACAACATATGTGGCTGAGAAATGATAGCCTTTAAATCTTATAGTTTTGAAAAGCACTGTGAAATCATTGATAACAACAACAACAAAAATAAAGATAACCATCCCTACACGTACACACACACACACACACACCAGACATTCAGTCTTTTAGGAGAAGTGGATAATTTCAGCATAGAAATTCAAATTTGAGTCATTTGAAAGCATATGTGTGGTTGGAATAAACAGAGATCCTAGGTAATAGTCAACCTAGAATGGAAAAGATGAATTAACCCAAAGAGCATCCTGGGTTGGCAAAAAAGCTGACTTGGACAGTGTACCAGCTTTGCCACATGTGCGAGCCAGGTTTGAGCCTGGCCTCCACCTCACTTGAGGAAGTTTCAGTAGTGTTGACTGCCTGTCTGTCTTTCTGTCTATCTATCTATCTACCTGTCTATCCATATGAAAAATTCAACCTGTGCTGGTGAAATCCCAGTGATAATCAAAAACAAACAAAAAGAATCTTAATACTTAATGGATTCTGATTTGAAAGAAAAGTGATCCAAATAGATATAAATTAAAAAAAAACAACAATTATCCTGTGGGTACTGAGTGGAAGAGAAGAGTGCATCTTTTAGAAAAGGTTAAGGAAAGAGGTCATGAAGAAAGTGACAAACTGTTTCCTGGGGATTATCTTTAATTTCATTGGGAAACTTGAGAGCTGCATGTCATCACACACTAGTAGATGTATATCATGAGTGAAACCATCCAGTAACAAGAGACTCATCTGGAGGCTAAGGTGGAACTAGAAATAATCATAATTGTTTTATTTTTTCACCAAAAATTAAAATAATAATAATAAATTGGATAGGAAATCAGGTGACTTTGGAAGTAACAAGAGACTCTTCTGGGGGTTCAGAGAGAAATACTGGGTGGTGTTATCCTATGTAGGATTTTTGACAGTTCATTGCACTTTTTTCAAGTGCTTGAAATATTCTCACTAACATCACACCTTGCTTAGACCAACCCTGCAGCACCCCCCTGCACACACAAGTGGCTACTCAAAGCAAGTATCTCTATCCAAGTGTGGTGTCCAATGCAACGCAACAGCCTTGCCTCCTAGACCTCACTGCGTGCTCCCAGGACTTAAGAAAAAACTGAGGTCAAGAGAAGAAGGAAGAACAGGGAAATTGAAAAACAGATAGGTTAGAGGTTTATAGCTAATAGTGGAAGTGCCATAAAGGTAAGTCTCCTACTCACTGGGCTCCATTTTGTGCCACTAACTACACAGGTCATGTCCCAGGAAAGGATGACCAGGTGACCCTCAAGTTTCTGTGAGCTTACAAGAGGTCAGCCTTGGTCATCTTCCCTCACAGTGGGGCAGCCCAGGGGGGCAGGTGTGGGAGTGTGACTTCACCAGGGAGGGGAGGGCACCAGAAGTGGTCCTCACTGCTGAAGATGAGTCAAAGCTTGGGAAATGGTAGCTCCACCCTGCAGACAAACAATGGCAACGGGGTGACAGTATCTGGGATGCCCCAACTCTGAGAGGGGACTTGTCACAGACAGAGCTCATCACAGAACTCTCCATGCAGAGCCCAACCCACCAGCCTCCTCTGGAACAGAAAGATCAGTGGTGCTACCATCGATAGACAAACTAGACATGTTTACGACACTGTCTGCAAGAAGGAAGCCACATGTTTACAACATTGTCTGCAAGAAGGAAGCCAGGAGAGGTGAGCAGAGAGTGCTGCTCTACTTAGGTGGGAGGGGCCACTTGCTGAACAGAATAAGGTGCAAGTTTAGGGCCACCAGCCTTCATGTAGTTTGAGCTGAGCCACCAGCCCACCAAGATGAGCTTGGTAAACAAACCATCTGGCATATATATATATTTGATAGGGACAGAGAGAAAAGTGGGAAGGGAAAGACAGAGAGAGAGAGAGAAAACAACAGCTCTGCTTTACCACCTGTGAAGCTTCTCCCCCTACAGGTGGGGACTGGGAACTTGAACCCCTGCCTTGCACATTGTGACATGTGTACTCAACCAGGTCTGTCACCACCCGGCTCCAGTATTTTATTTGTTTTAATTAGAGAAATACTGAGGGAGAGAGGTGGAGAGGGAGAGAACATTGCTCAGCTCTGGCTTATGATGGTGCTGGAGACTAAATCTCAGACCCTCTATCATAAAAGTCCTTTTGTAAAAACCATTATGCTATCTCCTCAGCCCTCACTTCCCCTTTATAAAATAAAAGAATAAAAGAGAAAAGAAAGACAAAGAAAAGTAAAAGAAAAAAATCGTATTTTGTCTGCTTTGCCCAGTCATGGACTTGGAATGTTTTGTTTCAAGGTTCTCTCTTCATTATTTAACTAACCTTCCATCAACAAGCACTTTAGAGGCAGAGGCCAGGTAGTACACATGATTAAACTCACACATTACTGTGCACAAGGCCCCAGGTTTAAGCCCTCAGTTCCCACCTGTATAACAAAAGCTTCACAAGTGGTGAAACAGTGCTGCAGGTGTCTCTCTTGTCTTTCCTTCTCTGCTTCCTCTGCCTCTCAATTTCTCTCTGGCCTGTAAATTTAAACAATAAAGTTAAAAAAAAATCTTTAAAACAAATTTTGATGATGCTACTTAAATAGAACTCATGATTTTTAAAAAACTTTTCTCACTACCTTTCATATCCCAACCCTAGCACAGGTGAGATCTTTCTAGAAGATTCTAGAAAACCAGACAAGAGGATCTGATGAGAGACTAGACCCCACAGAACTCCCATGCACAAAGCCCCATCGAGGTGACTGCTGGTGTGAAATTGACACTGAGGGCACAGAGATAGGCTCCAGTCCTTCCAGGCTCCAGTCTCCATGCCGGTGAGGGGATAGCAGGTTCCCAAATGCTCCTCCAAGTGACTTCTCAGTATTTGCCTTACCTGAAGGAGTTATTTACCTGGGGTGCTTTGACTGGTGCCAGGAAGTCTCCCTGCCAGGCCCCCAATCAATTCAGGTAAGAATAAATCAGCCAGGACCAGGCAGTGGGGCTTTTAGTTGAGCACAGATGTTGCCATGTGCAAAGACCCAAGTTCGAGCCCCTGCTACCCACCAACAGGGAGAAGCTTCATGAGTGGTGAAGCAGGGCTTCAAGTCCCTCTCTTTCTCTCTCTCTCTCTTTCTCTCTTTCTCTCTCTCTGCCCTTCTCTCTCAGTTTTTCTCTGTCCTGTGCAATAAAAAGAAAAGGAGGTAGGGGGAGGGAGAAAGTAAAGGTCATTCATCCCATAGGTGAAAGGTTGGGTCACACTATCCATCAAGTACACTGTTTCCCCCACCCATCTGTCTCTTTTCTACATTCTGGGCTCAACCACCACCAGGTAGCCAGGGTGCTCTCACCTGTAAAATGTATAGCTCAGTTACAGATTGTCATTGGGCCTTGTGAGAACTGCGCAGGGAAGTGCTTAGAGAGCTTAATGACTAATGAAATAGCACCAATGCTTGTCAGGGCTGGAACAGGGCTGAGTCAGTGAGGGTTTCAGGGAGGAGAGATGGAGGGAACACTTGGGAAGGAGAGACGCTAAGAGACCAGAAAGAAGGTCAAATATCTTAAGAGGTGGACCCTCCCACAACCAATTTCCTAGTGCTTTTGTTTTAATTTTATATTGAACTGGGACCTTGTACATGTGTGATTTCATCCATCTGGGCCACTTTCTCTCTCCTCTTCCTGCTTTTCCTCTTTCTATTCTTTTTTTTTAGATACAGAGAGTCAGTGAGAGACCACAACAGCAAACTTCTTTCAGTGCACTAGGACTGGGCTTGAAGCAAGGATGTGCGCATGGCAAAGCAACACTATCGAATGAGCTGTTCTGACAGCGTTCTAGGCCACTCTAGCCCACAGACACAAAGAAAGAGACACACTGTGGTGCCAGAGCTTCCACTGCCGCCTTGGCACCTTCCACATGTGCTGGGTTTTGAGTTTGGTCTGTGTGTCTGGCAATTCAGTAGTTCTGTCCAGTGGGATATCTCTCCACCCGCCCACCCAGCCCCCGATACTTTGTTGGTGTTGCTCTGCCACCAGGGTCACTGCTGGGACTCAGTGCCTACATGACTCCAGTGTTCCTGGTGACCATTTTTTGAGAGAGGGCGAGAGACAGAGGAGAGAGAGAGAGACAGAGAGAAAGGGACCTGTTCCACCCTTTTTGAATTTCTATTTATTTCTTATATAGAGACAGAGAGAAATTGAGAGGAAATAGGGAGATAGAGAGGAAAGAGACAGAGAGACGCCTGCAGCACTGATTCACCACTTGTGAATCTTTCCCCCTATGGGGAAGAACCAGGGGCTTGAACCCAGGTCCTCACACACTATAACGTGTGTGCTTAATTAGGTGTGCCACCTCCTACCCACCCTTTTAAAAAATATTTATTTATTTATTTGGGTAGAGACAGAAGAAATCAAGAGTGGTGGGAGGGAGAGAGGGAGAGAGATAGGATAACATCTGCAGCACTTCTGCACCACTCATGAAGCTTCCCCCTCTAGTAGGGGGCTGGGAGCTTAAACCCAGGTCCTTTTGCATTGTAGCATGTACACTTATACAGGTGTACCACCACCTGTCACCCCCACCACTTTTGAAGGTTTCTTTCTGCAGGTGGGGCCTAGGGGCTTGAACCTAGGTCCATGGGCATTGTAATGTGTGCACTTTACTGGGTGAATCACCACCCAGTCTTTGATGTTTTGGTCACTATGCTCTCTGATGAGAAACTGCCTAGTAGTTCTGTAACTTCAGCTCACTGAAAATAGCTGTGAAGTTAGAGCACTATGATCTAATTCTGTGGGGTTTTTTGTTGGTTGGTTTGTTTTTTGTTTGTTTCTATTCACCTTTGAGAGAACTTGGGACAAGCTAGTCTGTTTCCCCTTCTAGTCAATGGAGATAAAAGGTGAATACATGGAGACACAGATAAACAAAATGAGATAGCATAGCTGAAAAACAGTCTAAGTAGCAAGGTTTGGGAAAGTCTGAGATGATGTGTGCATGTGGAACTGGCTTGGATGATCACAGATAGGGGTCCTTCAGGGATGGCTGTGCTTTGTTCTGTCCTGGGGCCTCAGCTGGAGTGTCTTCTGAGATGACATTTATGCTGTAAGTCAAGGCTTCTGTTTTTGTTCTGGTCACTGCCAGGATTATACTTCTCTAGACTGG
The DNA here is from genome assembly GCF_950295315.1 of Erinaceus europaeus. Taxonomy (NCBI): domain Eukaryota; kingdom Metazoa; phylum Chordata; class Mammalia; order Eulipotyphla; family Erinaceidae; genus Erinaceus; species Erinaceus europaeus. The sequence goes on along the minus strand of NC_080172.1, from coordinate 51,824,506 downwards.
CTTTTTCGATAGAGACAGAGGCAGAAAGATGGAGGGCTGGAAAGAGACCACAGTATCAAATTTCCTTCAATGATGTGGAAGCCAGACTAGAAACTGGGAGAGGTGCATGGCAAAACAAACCCCCTATCCTGGTGAACTATTTAATCAACCCAAGATTTTTTTCCCCAGAGCCATGATCTCCTCATGCATGCAAAATATAATCACTCTGTGCCATTTTTTTTCATTTAGATAGAGACAGAGAGAGAAGAGAGAAAGGGAGAGAAGGAGAGAGGGAAGGAGGGAGGGAGAGAGGGAGGGAGGGGAAGAGAGCTTCTCCTGATGTCATAGAAACAACCCTGTAGAGCCAAGACTCAAACCTAGCCTGTAAGCATGGCACAGCAGGTATTTATTTATTTATTTATTTATTTATTTATTTATTTATTTATTTATTTATTTCATAGAGACAGAAAGAAATTAAGAGGGAGAGGGAGAGAGACACCTACAGCACTGCTTCTCCACTTCTGAAGCTTCCCCCAGGTAGGGGTTTGGGGACTGAACCTAGATCCTTGCACTCTGTAACATGTGTGATCAACCAGATCTTCCACCACCTGGTCCCCATAGGCATGTTGAGAAATAAACCTGTAAACTATCTCTGCGATCCCCCATAAAGCAAGTTTTGCCTCTAGGTTGAATTCTCAAAACCACAGTGAAGTTGTCCACTGGCAACTTCAAGGGTTAAGGGAGTAAAGGAAGCCTCCTTTCCTTTTACCTGTCTGTGCTTTACTTGGGCCAATACCACCCCACCCCCACCCTCCAGTGTTCTCACCACTTTTTAAAGATTTCCAGGTGTAGCCCTGGGGGGTCCCTCCCAAGCCACTATGTAAATAACTTCCTGTTGTTCCTAGGGACAACCTGGGGGTTGGTAGGGACACTGCCCAGGCCTGAAGACTGGGGGTTGGGGAGGAGGCAAGGGTCCTGTTCATTCTTTCTTGCTAGGTGACAAAGGCAATAACCAGAGGTGTGGGGGTGTGGGGGTGTTGGGGGGAGGGCTTAAGGAGGAATACTTGCTTATTCTGGAGAAGCTGTGTGAGTGTCGGGGCAGGAGAGTACAGTGCTCTCTGGCCATCCAGACACAAAACACAACCATGGCACCTCCTAGGTGCTAGGCATGTGACAATGCCTCCTCTATGTCCCTGCCAAGTCCCTCTCACCTCACATACACTTGCCATTCAGAGTCAGCAACAAGAGAGGCATCCTGGAAGGGGTTGTAGAAGTGAGGGGTGCAGGTCCAGAGGGTAGAGCTCTTCTTGAATGTGGACCATAGCAGCAGGAATCCCAAATTGTCACCCTCTGCAGGATGTCAGCTTAGGAGGAGATGGAAGGAGAAGAAGAGGACTTGACTTATGGAGATGGGGGGTAGACTCAGAGGGGAGGCTGTCCCTGAAAAATGAGTGACCGCCATTCTCTATGTGACAGAAGTCAGAAAGATCTTTAGTCATGGTCCCCACCCAGTGACAGTCTCTGGAGCTCTGTAGGGACGCCATCCCTCTGTGAGGTAGTGGAAAAGAGCCCTGGGCCAGTGCCCTACCCAGCCCCACCCTGCCAGCTCTATGTTGTCTAACAAGTCACTGAACTTCCTTGGATCAATGTTTTCAAGCTATAAAGTCAGATTTGCAGGGGGCTGTGGCTCACCTAGTAGAGCACACACCTTACCATGCACAAGGACCTGAGTTCAAGCCCCCAAGTCCTACCTATAGGGGAGGAAGCTTCATGAGCTGTAAAGCAGTGCCACAAGTCTCTCTCTCTCTCTCTGTCTGTCTCTATTGCACACTATCTATCTATCTTTTCTCTCCCCCCCCTCCCTCTTATCCTATATCATACTATATCACAAAAATAATAATAATGGTCATCGGGAGGGGTTAACTCATGCAGGCACCAAATCCCAGTGATAACACTAGTGACATTTTTTTAATCATATTTACACTATTTTATATATTCCATTTTGTATATATTTGATTTTGTTACATATATATTATATTTTATCATTTTATTTATAGTTGATAGGGTGGCTTTGAGGGTTAAATGAGGCAAAGGAGCTGAAGTTTTCTGGTACATACTTACAGATCTTTATTTTTCTTTCTTTCTTTCTTTCTTTCTTTCTTTCTTTCTTTCTTTCTTTCTTTCTTTTTTCTGCCTCCAAGATTATCACTGGGGCTCGATCCCTGCACTACCAATCCACTGCTCCTGGAGGCTACTTTTTCCTTTTTGTTGCCCTTGTTGTTTATCATTGTTGTTATTATGATTGTTGTTGATATTGATGTCAATTGTTGTTGGATAGGACAGAGAGAAATGGAGAAAGGAGGGGAGACAGAGGGGGGGGAGAGAAAGATAGACACCTGCAGACCTGCTTCACCACTTGTGAAATGAACTCCCCTGCAGGTGGGCAGATGGATGCTTGAACCTGGTCCTTGTGCTTTGTACCATGTACGCTTAATCTGCTGCGCTACTACCTAGCCCCCTCTTACAGCTATTTCTATCATTTCACAGCCAGCGGCAAATGCTAGAAGAAGACAGCCAGCCATACACTCTGCTGCGGCAGTGATAGGTTGGCAATAGACCCATGGACTGGAGCTGACCAGGGTCTGAGGTTTAGTGTGATGGGGGTGCAGGGGAGGTTTTAGCTTCCACCAGCACTGCCTTTCCCCATTCCAGAACTCAGAAACCAGGGAGGAGCAGAGTACATTCCTCCTGTCTGAAGAGGTCTTTGAAGGAGGCAGCCAGACTTAGTGAACAGAACTTTCCCAGGTTTTGGGAGGGCACCTGTTTTGCCATGTCCACAACCCAGGTTCAGGCACCCTGGCAAGCCACAAGTACTACAGCACTGAGAAAAGCTATGCTGCTGTGTTTTTTTCTCCCTTTCATCTGAAAAATGTCAGCCAGGAGGGCCAACAAACTAACTTACACAGATAACTCACCTAAATACACAGGATCCAGGTTTGAGCCCAACCCCTCCTGCACTGGAGCCAAAGCCAATGTCCTGTTCTTTCTGTGTTTTGTTTATTCTCTTTAAAGATAAATTTCATTTATTCCACATGAAAAGGAGTTTCACATAAGACATAGAGAAATATATAGAGAGAGATATTAAAACACCCCTTTGGTGCCGGGGATCCAATGGGGAAACCTCAGCTATGCAGGTCGGAAACTCTTCCAGGTGATATTTCTCCCCTGCTACATGATGTTGGGAGGATATGCAGACTCATTCCTCCTTGTTTCCTGTGACACTCAGTCTGCAAACGGGCTGTCCTGTTGGAAAGATTCAGAGCCTTGAGGAGTTAAAGTCAGAATAGTGGACAAATCTGTCAGACAGATTGTGGACAGAATGTAAAAAAGCCTGTTGGGTGGCAGCCATCAAAACAAAGGCCTTGAAGCAGGTCCCCAGAGGAGTTACAGGTGGGAACAGTGGGCGAGGAATTCCCTGGCAGGTGGTAAACATGCCACACCAAGTGCCCGAGGCAGGCTGGAGGCCTTTATAAGACTTCAGGAGAGGTTGGCCTTGAACTTGCACTCGGCCTCCATCCTAGCATCCAGCTATCTTCTCTAGTAAGTGGGCACAAAACTCTCCTGTGATGAATCTGCTGTTCTTTTTCCTCCTCACTCATCTGTCTGTCTGTCTTGAGCCGCTAGGCCTAGCTCTGCTCCTATTCTTGGGTAATCAGAGAAGTGATACAAGCCTGGTGACAATTAAGGGACTGCCACCCTAATTGTTACATGGGAAATCCAGTCTCTATTCTGGGCCACTGCTATGTGTGAGCCATTTCCTGCTTCTGGGTTTGACATATTGACAAGCGAGCATTACTTGGTTGGCATATGGTAGTCCTGGGATTGAACATAGGGTCTCAAGTATACAAATTCTGTGGTTTGCCACTGGACAATCTCCCTATTTATTTGCTTATGTATGTATGTATTCATTCTTTCTTTCATTCATTCATTCATTATTTTTATCAGTGACACCAGAGAGCAAACTCAGGGTCTTACATATATGGTTTCCTACTGGGCTATATCCCTTTCCCATTTTGTTTTATCTTTTTATTTATAAGAAAATGTGTGGTGTGTGTGTGTGTGTGTGTGTGTGTGTGTGTGTGTGTGTGCGTGTGCATGTGTACGCACATGTGTGGAAAGCTCTCCCCATAAAGTTCTGACTTGTTTGTTTTTATTGTTCTCATGTTGTGCCAGAGTTTTAACTCATGTCCTTGTGCACACAGTGCAGGCACTGTACCACTGAGCTAACTCCTTAACCCATCTACTTCCTATTTATAGTCACAAAATTGCATGATGAGGAATCCTACTTGCAAAGAAAACCAGAAACACACACCAGAGCTGGGAGGGCCACAGAGCAGCACCCTATAAGTGGGGTTCTAGAGGCCCTAAGAAGGCAGGCTGCCCAGAGCCTACCTGGCCAGGAAGAGGCTGCTTTGGGTCTAGAACCCCCATCTATGCCCTCTTGGCCAATGCTTTTTGGTCTGAACCCAGTTGCCTTTTGGTAAAATTATCTCCAATAGTCCCAGTGACCTGTCTGACCTTCAAGTTCCCACTTCTCCTTAAAGGACAGAAAGCATTGTCCGCCAGCCCATTCCATGGCTTACTTGAGTGGGGTCAAAGTCTCTCTCTCTCTGACTTTTTTTTTCCAGAGCACTACTCAGCTCTGGCTTATGATGGTGGTAGAGACTGAACCACCTGGAACCTCAGAACCTCAAGCATGAAAATTTTTTTCCATAACCATAATGCCCCTCATCCCCTCACACTTTATTTTAGGAGAAGAAAGGGAGAGAGAGACAGAGAGAGACAGAGACAGATACAGAGAGACAGAGAGAGACTGACTGCCAGGAGCAGAGGGATCCTGCATGTATAGAACCTCAACAATAACTCTTGCAGAAAAACAAAAAAAAAAATAGCTATTGTATTCAGTTAAGTCAGGAGTTCAGGGAAAGGTGAAGAAAGAAATCAACACAGCAGGAAAGAAGGAATGGTATATGTGGATAAAACCATCAATAAGCTTGAGGCTGTTAGTCACTTACCACATCCTTAGCTGGTAGAGGAATAAACTCACTCTCCTCGAGCCAGAAAGGGGGAGAGGCAGATGGTGAGTTCCTTACAAGGTCCCTGTCCTCTTTCTTTCAGGTTTGGAGTTCCTGCAACAATGTCTTCACAGCAACACCAACAGCAGCAGGTGAAGCAGCCTTGTCAGCCACCCCCAACCAAATGCCAAGACACCAGTGTACCCAAAACCAAGGACCCCTGTGGTCCCCAAGCCAAGAAGCAATGTCTGCCCAAGGGCACAGCCAGCCCCACCCAGCAGAAGAGTCACTCAACACAGCAGAAGAGTCCCTCAGCCCAACAAGCTCCCAAAAGTAAATATAAGTAGGCATGGGCCAGAGAGACTGTAACTGTTACCTAGGTGACGAGCTTGGCCTTTCTCCTCTGCCCAATGCTCTTCTAGACTCTAGACACAGGCATTGTGCCCTCCCCCTGTGTCTCCTTCCTGGGCATCCCTCCTCCTTTTCCCACAAGTAAATCTGTGCTTAATGTCAGTGCCTATTTCCTGGAGCAGTTCATGATCTATTAACTTTTTAGAGGGGCAGGGTATGGATAGGCTGGGGGAGGTGAATGTGTCTCTGTGCATCCTATTGGACCCAGTTGCTCTGAGAACTAATGATGGGATGGGATGGGGTGGGATGGGATGGCATGGGATGGGATGGGATGGGATGGGATGGGATGGGATGGGATGGGATGGGATGGGATGGGATGGGATGGGGAGGGGTCTGATACTGGCTCTTCTCAGGAGGAGGAGGGAGAGAAGAAGAGTTTAGAGATTGGTTTCCAGACATGTAGCAGATTTTTACTAACTCAATATCTAGGGGAGCACAAAAAGAGTGAAGGTTAGCGCCTACCCTGAGGGTCATCCTACCTACCAGCTAATCTGGCCTTGGTATCTGTAGTTCTGCCAAAGCTGACAAAACTCTTGTGTTTTTTTTCTGACATTTAAATGGCAAGTTTATTGTCTTCTGACAGTTTGTTGACACGGGAGGGCACTTCTGCCCATGTGTGCAAAGTAATATTTGTTTATTTATTGTTCATTCATTTTCTCACTAGCCCATAGCCATGCATTCTTTTACTAACTCACTCACTCATCTAATATCATGAGTTCAGTTCCCCACTCTGCCATGTGGCTTTTCTTACAGCTAGTCTGGGAAGTTGGTCCTCAGTCTTTGTCTACTTGCTGAGTGTTGTACTCATTTTCTTAATAGGGGAAAACTTGGTCCAAGGACAATTGTATAGTTGACTTTGTCAATTAGTACAACTCTATATGGTTCATGAAATATGTTCTATATTTTAAAGATATATTTTTGTGACACACACACAGAGAGAGAGAGAGAGATGCTGCCTCTGTGCATCTCTCCAGAAGAATAAGTCCTTCACCCATTTCCCAGGTTTTGTAACCCTAGTCTAAGACTAGATGCTTATATTGAAAAGAAAAATCTGTATAAAAACTCAAAATTTGGGGCTGGTTGGTGGTGCACCAAGTTGAGTGCAGTTGTTACATGTGCAAAGACTCCGGTTGAAGTCTCTGCGGGGGTGGGGGAAGTTTCCTGTGCAGTAAAACAAAATTGGGTTGTCTCTCTTTCTCTTTCCCTCTTTGTCTCTGCCTCTTTTCTCATTTTCTCTCTGCCCTAACAAACAAAAAAGAAAAAAGAAAAAGTAAAGAAGAAAGGAAGGTAAGAAGGAAGGAATGGAAAAAGAAAGAAAGAAAGAAAGAAAGAAAGAAAGAAAGAAAGAAAGAAAGAAAGAAAAAGAAAGGAAAGGAAGAAAAAAGCAAAAGGTGGGGAAATGACCTCTGAGAGAGATTTCAGGGAATACACCAGATTAAGAGTTAAAAATGTAGACAAGGACAGTTCTAATCACTTATAGTATAAACTAGAGGAGTCTCTCCTTGGAAAGAGTAGTCACTACAAGGGAAAAGGAAGGGGAGCTGGATGTTGTAAAAGTGTTCATAATCTTGTAGGTGATAGTAATATGGGTATAAACTTACACAAAAATTTACTGAGCTATATCCAGGATTGGTGAATTTTGTAATTTAGATTCAATTAATATAAAGACAATGGGTTGTGCAAATTACCTCAGATTAATGGCTATGCAAAAAAATTTCCTATCCAAGGTTCCAATGACCCAGGTTCAATTCAGGACATCACCATAAACCAAAGGTGAGCAGTGCTCTGAGATTATGCATAAAGACATTCATGTCTGAGGCTTTGAGGTCACAAATTCAGTCCCCAGCATCACCATAATCCAGGGATGAGCAGCACTCTGGTAAATAAATAAATAAATAATATTTTATCATAGTTATATATATCAAATCATCACATTGTCAACCTTAAAGTTCTACTCTACAATGTTATATGCTAAATACATGTCAATAACATTGGGCACAGGCAGAAGCTCAAAAGAAAAAAAAAATTAATTACCTTAGTTGAACTGAGTAAGGCTACATGAGGTCCTTTTACTGAAAATATAATCAAACAATCACTGAGAATTATGAAAGAACTAACATAAAGTTAATCATGTCCATGTATCAGAAGACTGCTAGAATTAAATAGATTCACACACGGATAATTGTCCAACTCATCACTGAGCAATAGCATTACAAGAAAATATGAGAAAACCAGTGTGCTTTTCCACAAATACAATCTTCCACATGGACATTCATCTGAAATGAATACATTTAACCCCCACTTTACACATACATTAAAATAACTCCTAATATGGCCTAGATCTGAATTTAAAAGTTGTTGAAGAAGAGTGGTTGTGGAGGAAAACACAGATCTTAGAGTAGGCAGAGACTTCCTAAGTAGCCCCAAAGTGCCTCTATTAAAAAAAAAAAAAAAAGGAAGGAAGAAAGAAGAAAAAAGGAAGATCAGTGAAAGGAAAGTGTTTGCTTTTTTTTTTTAATTAGCTAGGAGGAGGGAAAAAGGAGAGTAGAGAGAAGAAATAGAGAGAAACAAGTTCCTCTCACAATGGATAGGACACCCAGTCACCTAGCAATGGAAAAGACAACGGTTAATTTTGGTCAACCTGAAGAAGGTGGATGGAAAAGGGACACGTGTATATAATAATAGTAGTAATAAAATAAAATAAAATAGAGTAGAAAACCCCTAACAGTTTGTCTGCAGCTTGGACCACTCCACTCGATTGGCTGCAGGCAGCCTGAGCAAAAACAGTGAATTGTAAGAAGCATCCAAAAAAAAAAAAAAACCCTCCAGGTAGTCTTTCCCAGGCAGGAATGAGGCTCTGATTGGTCAGGTATTTTGTCACTCAAATAGAGCTCCATCTACTTAAAAAACAGAGAGAAAAATTAAAGAAAGAGGTTTGGAATGACACTCCTGGTGAGCCAGGAATATTTTTGTTAATGTCTTCTTTTAAATAAATAAATAAATAAATAAAAGAATTTTTAAAAAAGAAAAGAAAATAGCTCAGTGGGGAGCCTGTTAGGATCAGCTGTGCTGCCCCTGGGGGCTGGTACTGGGATGGGGGGGGGGTAAGCTCAGAAATAATCAAAGGATTTTCCTTTGTCCCCCTGACCTCCTTTTGTCAGTCTAAGAGAAAGTTATGGGACTGTATTTTGGTGTCACTCTGACCAGCCCATGTTCACCCTCCTACAGACAATCCAATATCCTACCCTATCCAGTGGATCCCACACTAAACCACAGTGATGATCCTGGTGGCCATTAAAAAAAAGGAAGAAAGGAAGAGAAAAAAATGAGGAGAAGGAGGAAAAGGAGGAGACAGGGGAGGTAAAACAGGAGAAACAGTAAAGGTAGCAGCAACAGCAGCCATAAATCTTTAAGTGTCTTCCTGAATTTCTTTTTTACTTTACTCTAAGCTGAATATGGGCCCCAGATCACATCAAATCGATGGAGTTTACAGTCAACAATATTTATACCCCTTTCCCATATTTGGGAGCTACTCTCTCCCCTGATCCATCTTTCTGGCCCTTTTTCCAGCCATGATATCATCTCCCCATGCATATCATATGTCAGGCTCAGAAAAAAAAAAAAAAAAACTAGTATAGTCATGGGCCCTTTGGAATATAAGTAAAATAGGCCTACTAGCTATCTACAAAACAGAGAGACATGAAGATACATGGATACATGAAGAATTTCCCAAATCAATGTGTAAAACTTCATGCATCCTACTGGGATGATAGGCAGAGATTTGAATAGGAAACTCCCTCCACCCTAGAATGAGAACAATACCCTGCCTGCCAAAGCTGCTCAGCTGGCTGGTCGCAGATCCTCTGCCACATATTCCCAGAAGCCTCCTCTCTTGGCGAGGAGGCAGAGTACCCAGACCTGGACATCTTTGTGGGAGCTATTCTGCCACTCAGCCCCCTCAAGAAGGAGCAGTCCTAAGATTTTCAGGATCTGTGTGAGAGTGGTTGGCAATGTTGTGTAAAAGGCTGCTCTAGTTACAGAAGCCAGACCTCCCATCTTCTGTACCTCACAATGATCCTGGGTCCACACTCCCAGAGGGATAAAGAATTGGAAGGCTACCAAGGGAAGGGATTGGTTGGATATGGAGCTCTTGGGGTGCGCAATGTGTGGAAATGTACCCCTCTTATCCTATAGTCTTGTCTATGCTTCCATTTTATGAATCAAAAATAATAAAGGCTGCTCTTAGTGTGTAATGAGGCAGAGAAGCTAAGGGTTAACTTCTGAGGGCAGAGAGATTAACTTCGTAGTTGAAAAATGCAATTGGCTTCAATCTTGCCCCAGCCACACATCTCAGCATAAACAGGGCTTTCTACTAATCTCATTAAAGTGGCCTTGGTCAGTGGCCTTAAAAATCTGCTACTTCTGTCCAGAAGTTTGCTGAAACAAGTTGTACTTTCTATAAAATGAAATAATAATCTGTTCAGCTTGTTGCTATGAGTTACTATGGGAAAGTTGATAACTGTGTAGAGGGATAAAGAATAGGAAAGCTTTCAAGGCAGGGGATGGGATATGGAGCTCTGGTGGTGGGAATTGTGTATATTGAATCCCTCTTATCCTATGTTCTTGTCAGTATTTCCATTTTATAAATCTAAATTAAAATTTAAAAGGTGGGGGAGAGCACCATTATGCTCAGGGCTCAGTTTCTTTCTCAGACATAAGTCCACTGAGCCTGCTGGCATTCAATAAACTATACTTCCTGCTTTAAAGCCTCCTTGTATCCCATGTGTCTGCCTAAGAATCCTGTGACAGTATAGCTAGGGCACACAGGAGCCCAGAGGCTTAACCTAGAGAGCCTGTTCTGTCTGAAGAGTGGCCATATAGTGTCCATCTCATGACTGGGGAATCTCCACTGTGTGTAACTCTTTCCCAGCCTGAGGAAAGCTTAGGGTCAAAGAAGCAGTGGCAGTGGCAAAAATCAACCGCTTTGAAGTAATTCTGAAGTTCACTACTAGACAGAATAAGTTTAGAGGTTGTTCATAACCAAACTAAGCACCCAGACCAGGGCAACAGTCTGTAGACTGTTCTGATTATCCTGCTTCACAAGTCTCGTCTGTTTCTATAGGAAAGCTAAGCAGAAAGACTTACCAGCAGTTATTCTCTAGAAGATGAGACATCTAGGTATGGAGAGAAATCTCACTGGGTAGAGTGCATGCTTTGCCACATAAATGACCAGGTATGAACCCAGACCCTACAAGGGGTGGGAGGAGGTGCCACAGCAGTGGAGGAAGCTCTGGTACAGTGGTGTCTCCCCATCACTCTGTCTCTCTAGCTGTGTCCAAGAAGTCTGAGAGCAGTGCAATCACATTGTGTGCCAGGTGCTGGCAATGTTACTGAAAAAGAAAAAGGAAAAGGAAAAGGAAAAGAAAAAGAAAAGAAGAATGTCTAATGTTTTCAGTTCACATAAAAACAATGGGGGGTGGAGAGGCAGCATAATGGTTATGCAAATAACCTTCATGCCTGAGGTTTTGAGATCCCAAGTTCAATCCTCAGCACCACCATAAACCAGAGTGGAGCAGTGCTCTGGGTAAAATAAATTAATTAAGTAATTAACATTTAAAAGGAACACAGAAGATGGTTTCTAACATCATTCTTCCATAATAGAAGAGAAGAACTGTTGATAACCTACAGCAATCCTTTTTGTCTGTTCATTTGCTTCTTGCCAGTTCACATCTGAGAGATATCACCACTCCTGGTGGATTATTTGTCATTGACTTTCAGATAGGTCAGAGACAGAGAGGGAAAGTGAGACAGATGGAAAGGAAAAGACACCACAGCACTGTTCCACTCTGCTCACCACATGGTGCTTCTGTGGGATGGAGTGAGGCTAAAGACTGGGTCCTCATGCACAGCATAGTGAACTATCTCCTGGCTCCAATCCCTTGATATTTTGGAGTTAATTTAGATACAGCAATCTGTATTTGAGAAGGTCTGAAGATCACATCTGTTCTTATCCCTGGAATGTGAGGATGCAGTCAAGTCATTAGCTTATGCCTTTCCTTCTTTCTTTCTTTCTTTCTTTCTTTGTTTCTTTCTTTTCTTTTCTTTTCTTTTCTTTTCTTTTTGCCTTTAGGGTTATATCTGAGGCTTGTGCTTGCACTATGCATCCACTGCTCCTGGAGGCTATTTTTTTTCCTTTTATTGCCCTTATTTATAGCTGTTGTTATTGCTATTGTTGTTGGATAGGACAGAAAGAAATCGAGAGAGGAGGGGAAGACAGAGAATGGGAAAGAAAGACAGACACCTGCAGACCTGCTTCACCGCTTGTGACGTGACCTCCCTTGCAGGTGGGTTGTGTGGTCTTGAACCAAGATCCTTAAGCTGGTCCTTGGTCTTCACACCATGTGTGCTTAACCCACTGCACTACACCCCAACCCCCATGCTCATGCCTTTTCTAGCAACCCCAGATTCTGATGGGCAGGTTGGACTTTGGATTTTCTGAATAAGAGGCTCTTGTGATTTGGTTTGTTTTATTCTTAGTTATTGCCCCAAGCTTTTTGGCAGATCTGAGGTGACCCTACCTCACAAATGAAAGGCATTTTATAATAAAGCAAAACATCTAGAATTTTTTTCTCTTTCTTTCGGTCCACCAAGAGATCTGAGTTCTAATCCTGCCTCTTGCTACTGAGTAAATCTTTAATCTTAAGCAGTCGCTTCACCTTAGTCCTTTATGTATGAAACCAGAGGTTGAATTGGATGACTTCTTCCTGCACTGACAATAAGGGGATATATGTATTCTCTCTGGATCATACATTGGTGAGGGGTGACCTACTTCCCTACTCCACCCTTGGTAGCCCTATCATCTAACCCAGAGATCTGTTAAAAATAAGAGTAAGGGGAGTTGGGCGGTAGCGCATGTAGCCCAAAGTGCCAGGACCAGAGAATAGATCTCGGTTCGAGCCCCCTGCTCCCCACCTAGAGCGGAGTCACTTCACAGGCAGTGAAGCAAGTCTGCAGGTGTCTCTCTTCCTCTCCCCATCTGTCTTCCACTCCTTTCTCCATTTCTCTCTGTCCTATCTAACAACAACGACATCAATGGCAACAGCAATAATAACACAACAACAATAAGAAACAAGGTCAACAAAAGGGAAAATAAATACTAAAATAAATTTTAAAAATAAGAGTATGTTTGGGGGCACAAGCAAAGTCCATATTTTGAGAAACTGAATAAAGAATGAATAAAATAAAAGATAATCATATTTCATCAACAATTACAAACTATAGTAACCAGGGGGGGAAAAACCCTAAAAATTGACAACAGGGTTCTTCAGGTAAAGAATGGAAGAAAGAAAAAAAAAGAAAGAAGGACAGAAAGAAAGGAATAAAGAAAGAAAGAAAGAATAGAAAGAATAGAATGAACCTCTCTTCAGTGGGCAGAAGAGAAAGGGAAGCAACACCATCATTTTAGTATTTTGGAACTCATAAGGTCAAACTTCAAATCTTTCAGAAATTCCTTGGAGATCAGAAGCATAGGTATTTAATTCATTGAAAGAGAGCAGAATATTCCAGCCCCATATAGACCTCATTGACATAGCCATTATTTTGAGATAATGACAATTAAGAAACAGCAAATACTGGAGCTGGAGAGAGGCACCTGATTAAGTGCAGACATTACCTAGCACGAGGAACCCAGTTCAGGCCCTAGCTCCCACAGTGTAGGGGGACATCTTCACAAATAGTGAAGCAGTAGATCTCTCTCTCTCTCTCTCTCTCTCTCTCTCTCTCTCTCTCTCTCCTTTCATCTCTCTCTATCCTATTAGTTAAATGAAAATATCAAATTCAAACAAAGTTTCCCCTTGTATGTCAGGTATGGGCAAGATATAGAGAGCCCTTACTCTCTCTCTCTCCTTCCATCTCTCTCTATCCTATTAGTTAAAGTAAAATGAAAATATCAAATTCAAACAAAGTTCCCCCTTGTTTGTCAGGTATGGGCAAGATATAGAGCGCCCTTTTTTACTGAACACAAACCCCTAGCCTAGAGAGGAATCTTCCAGCAAACTTTGCCCTGCTGGTCTCTACCCAAAGGTCTACCCTCCCACAGGATGTCACTCTTCAAAACTGACTCAAAGAGTTTTGCTTTGTTCCATTACTTCTCTGAAAATTTGGTATTCTCTCTTAAAGACACTTCAAAAACCACACCCCAAACCCATGGTATGATTAAGTCTCTACTTCAAGATGCAGTTAACTTGCATTAATAAACTGTTGGTTTCCTTCTTGTTAATCCCGCCTCTTTTTTTGAAAAGCCCCAGTTGAAAATCCACACTGGTTAGAGGAAAAGTTTTGCTCCCTCCACACCACCCAAGAGTACCTCACACTGTGTATGTGACAGTATACAGGAAGGTGACACAGGACTACCCCCAGCTCTAGGCCACAGGCCAGGACTTGTCCAAGTCAGCCAGCCTGAGCCTGTCCTGTGATGATTCCCTGGAGGAAGGGTGGGGTCCCGGTGTGTGTGGAAGTACTTAGTTGTTCTTGGATGGGACTTAATTGATTCCCAAGGCTCAACTATCTTCAAGCTAAACACCCACATCCCTCAGCACCTGGTTGCACCAGCATCAGTGGGTGCCCAGCCACCTGTGTCTCCTTAGCACTGTTCAGAGGAACTCCAGGGACCAGAGCACTCTGTCTAGATTTGGGGACTATGAGTTGTAATGCTGGAGCCATAATTTCCCATGCTAATGGTTTCTGTGGACTTAAAAATATCCTTTTCTGGGGCAAGGAAGGCAACAGAATGATTCTGCAGAAGACCCTCTTGCCTCTGGCTGACTCCAAAGTCCCAGGTTCAGTCCCTAGCACCAACCACCATAAGCCAGAGATTTGCAAAGCTCTGGTCTATCTATCTATGTGCCTCTGTCTCTAGCTCATTGAAATAAAGAAATTAAGTATTTTCAAAAACTTTGAAAATAAATTTATTAAATAAAATCCATGTGGAGCCCAGATAGTTTAAAAATGACAATGTGGGGGGGGCAGTGGTGGGGAGGAGGGCAAACAGTAGTGTACTCAGTTGGGTGCACACATTACCATGAGCAAGGACCCCCACTCCCTACCTGCAGGGGGAACACTTCACAAATTGTGAAGCAGGTCTGCAGTTGTCTATTATTTTCTTTCTCACTTCTAGCTCTCCCTCCCTTTTTAAATTCTTTCTATCCTATCATATAAAAGAGAAAGAAAAGCATAGCCACTGGGAGCAGTAGATTCATAGTGTTGGCACTGAGTCCCAGCAAGAAGCTCAGTGGCAAAAAAAAAGACATCAGTTACTGTCATTCTAATCAATACAGAAAGACTGTTGGGCTTAGGATCTAGCGTTTTCCAGCTGTTTGAACATAAAACTCTCCTGATGGACTCTTTAGCAAAATAGATGCCCCAGGGCTCCTTAAGCTGTTCCTATTTCATTGGGACACACAGGTTGAAGCTGGAGCTCTAACAATTATCACCTGGCTGAGTATACACATTACAGTACACAGGAACCCTGGTTCAAGCCTTTGGTCCCCATCTGCAGAGCGAAAGTTTCATGAGTGGTGAAGCAGTGCTACAAGTGTCTCTCTGTCTCTTTCCTTCTCTGTGTCTTCCCCTCCCTTCTCAATTTCTCTCTGTCTCTATCCAATAATAAAAATAAATAACTAAAAATATTTCTAAAAAAACTGTCTTTTTCCCCCCTGAGCCTGAAATCTGATATGCAGGTGGATCCAAGTTATTGTCTGGGGAGATGATGTCATGGCTGGAAAAGGAACAGAAAGCTGGATCAGGGAAAAGAGTATTTCCCTAATATGTTAAAGGGTATATTTATTGTTGATTGTAAACCCCGCCACAGGTCCTTTGGAATATAACTAAAATATGCCTACTAGTGATCTACAAAATGGAGGACCCCCCCCAACTCTTCATCTGCACTATTCCAGCCTTTAGGTTCATGATTGTTCAACAATTTGTTTGGCTTTTTATGTTAATTCTTTTCAGCCACCAGGTTCCAGATGCTAGCATGATGCTGACCAGACTTCCCTGGACAGACAACCCCACCAATGAGCCCTGGAGCTCCGCTTCCCCAGAGCCCTTCCCCACTAGGGAAAGAGAGAGGCAGGCTGAGAGTATGGATTGACCTGTCAACGCCCATGTTCATCGGGGAAGCTATTACAGAAGCCAGACCTTCCACCTTCTGCATCCCACAACTACCTTGAGTCCAAACTCCCAGAGGGATAAAGAATAGGAAAGCTATCAGGGGAGGCGATGGGATACGGATATCTGGTTGTGGGAACTGCATAGACTTGTACCCCTCTTATCCTGTGGTTTTGTATCCTTCCTTTTTATAAATAAATAAATAAATAAATAAATAAATAAATAAACTAGTTGTCCTGAGTGATGCATATGCATTGGTCAATTGGTGAGAGAATCTCCATTTGTATGTATTGGGTAGCAGAATCTCACCTGATTTTATCTTTCTTTGTTTTTAAATTTCATTTATTTATTTTTAGATATGAACAGACAAGAAAGAGAGAGAGAGACCACAGTTTTGAGGCTTCCTCTAATACAACAAGAGCCAATCTTGAACCTGGGTTTCACACGTGGCAAAGCACAACACTAGCTAAGTGAGCTCTTTCACCTGCTGTCACCTTACTCCTTCCTAAAGCCTGGGATTCAGACCTGACAGTGACACTGATTCAGCAAGTGTGTGTTAAATAAATGACTAGCTGACTTCTTCACAGACCAAGAAAATGCTGGCATGTTCTGTGTCACTAAAGCCAGGTTCTAATAATAGATGTATTTTTTACTGTAAGAGGAGAAATGTCCTTGGAATGCAGCATCCATCCACCTGCTGTGTTCTAGTCACTAGGGAGCAGTTTTGCATATGTAATGTCCTTTAATAACAGCTCTGGAAGTAAATATTATCATTCCTAATAGGTAAGATAGACTAGACTCCATAAAGGCTCCAGAGTCACATTAACAGGGTTGCCTCTTGGCCCTGGCACGGATTTGCCACGTAAACTTAGGTAGATGACTTACTATTTGTGTTTCAGTTTCCACCTCCTCAAAATGGGTTTAATGACACATTCCAAGAACTGCTATTTGTGAGGATCAGTGTCCAATGCCTATAACACAGGCTAGCACTTTGTAGCTGCCAATCAAATGGTAACTATTATTTATCAGGAAATGTGTTAGAACTGGGCAGTGGAGAACACACCTCAAAGATGCAGGTTCAAGTCCCTGGTTCCCACCTGCCCATTTGCAGAAGGGAGGCTTCAAAAAAGGTGCAGCAGTGCTGTGGATCTTTTATTTTCTTTCCCTCTCTATCTACTTTCTGTCTGTCAATTTCTCTCTGTCCTATCAAGCAAAGGGAAAGAAAAGAGAAATAAGAGGTTGCCAGGAATAGTGACAACAGATACTGTAGTACAGATACTGAACCCCAGCAACAACCCTGGTGGCAAAAACAAATAATGTAATAAAGTAATAAATAAGTAAATATGTTCACAATAACATATTCACACAGCTAGTAGTGAACAGAGATGGAATTTGGACCCAAAAGAATGAACTCTGTATGTCACAGGATTCTGTTTACAGACTTGTGGTCTATAAAGTTGCCCTATTTTCTAAACATCCTTTCTGTAGGTGGTGAATCAAGGGCCAAGAAGACACAGCTGGAGGAGCAAGAGAGGGCACTGTCATCAAAGGAGTCACAGAGACAGCAGTATAGACAAGAAGGGGCTCCAGCTGGGAAGACAGCATAATGGTTCTACAAAATACTCTCATGCCTGAAGCACTAAGGTCCCAGATTCAATCCCTAGCACCACCATAAGCCGAAGGTGAGCAGTGCTGTAGTTTCTCTATATATTTCTCTCTGTATCTCTCTTCCATGAAAATAAATAAATATTTAAAAAGAAGTTATTGAATTGAAAGCAACTTGATTTGGGGAGCTTATGAAAACAAGCTTTATAGGAAAAGTGGGGTTTGGTTTGTACCAGAGTTAGGGTGACATAATAGTCTATTCATATTTAGGAGAATACATATATTCAAAGCCTTCACCACCCCAAAAGGTTGACTTATTCCAGGCAGAAAGAGTAAGAAATAGGGAGAGAGAGATTGACAAAGGAAGACACTATATAGCACCATAGTTTCCTCCAATGTGGTGGGGTTGGACATAAATCAGGGTCATTCACATGGCACCCTCCAAATGAGCTGTTTTTTTTCAGCCCAGTCATACACATTTTGGAGGGCATAGAAGTGGGCATGCTCAGTAGAATATGCAGTGATCATAAAATGCATGTACAGATAACAGTAGGACAATGTCATCAGGGTCTATACTATAGGCTCAAAGGAGTTCATTTATTTAGTTCTACTCAAGCTGGGTTCTGGGGACCTTATCAGTAAGGTTCTATCTTGCTCCAAAGGAAGCCAAAAAGTTGTGAGAGTATGATTGCTTCCAAAGGGGTGTTCTCAACCCACCCTCTAACGACAAGTCTCAGGACAGTGTACACCTCTCTTAAAACTGATCCCAGATTTATTGCTATAAAGAAAAGTTACAAAAAGTTCTGACAGGACCCACAATTAAACAAAGAACAATCACCACCTATGAGGTTTTGGATTCACTTTGGAAAGTGTTTATAAACTTAAGGTTATCATTTTGACCCTCTCATAGTTGAGGAGTGATGAGTAACTGAAGTGGGGAGCAGTCCCTGATCCAATTTCAAAACTCAGTGCCCTCAATTGTAAACATATCTCTCTATGACTTTTGTACACTCATACACACCCAGAGAAAAATCTACTTAGAGTAGTTCAGATGGGTGAGAATGTCAGAAGCCAGTGCTTATTCTGAGAGTTGATGTCTACCTTAAAAAAAAAAAAATGCCTCACTAGCATTAAGAAGCAGTATGACAAGGCTAACAGGTGCATTTTTGCATATTGTGCATATTGTCTGCATCTTATTCTACCTTTTTGAACTCTTGGGAGAGACACTTAGCCTGCTTCTGTCTCTGTTTCCTTATCTAGAGTATAGGGTATACCTAGATCATTGCATGATCACCAACACATTTAATCACCCATTTAGTAAAACTGTGCCATCATTCAATGTCCAGTGACTTAAGGTATAATCTGAGGAGCATGCATACCTGAAAGTTTAATGGAGAAAACAGAGATAAGACAATGACAAGTCCCAAGCATGCTGATTCAGTAAAGAAGGGTACTTTCCAGCCATATGGCCAACATAGAAGAAACCTAAGTTCCCAAGGACAGAGGACTGGACAAAGAAGTTATGGGATATATATTTCATGTAAAATTACTTTGCAGTCAGAAAAGATGATATTGTGTCCTTTGGGACAAAATAGATGGAACTGAAGGTGATTATGTTCAGCGAAATCAATAAAGAGATTTAAAAAAAACCTACCAGATGGTTTGACTCTTATGTGGAATCTAGAGAACTGATTTACATGAACTTGCCAAAAAAATCAAACTGTTTTTAAGATTTGTGAGAACTATGGATATAATCTGTGGGAGGGTAGGGATATAGGACTTTGATGCTGGGCGTGGTGCAGAACTATACATAATAATTTGATAATCTTGGAACAACTATTAATAATAAACAAAAAGTATTAAAAATTAAAATAAAAGAAGTTATGGAACATTCATTTAGTGGAACACTACTCTACAACTGGGAAAGATGATATTGTACCACTTAGGGACAAAATGGATGGAGCGGGCAGTGTGGTGGTGCACCTAGGTGAACACATGCTACAGTGCTCAAGGATTTGGGTTCAAGCTCCTGGTCTCTACCTGCAGGGGTAAAGCTTCACAAGTGAAGTAGTGATGCAGGTTTCTCTCTGTCTCTCTCCCTTTCTATCTCTCCTTCCTCTTAATTTCTGGCTGTCTCAATCAAATAAATAAAGATAATAAAAAATTGGAAACTACATAGAGCTAGAAGTGATAATGCTAAGTGAAATAAGAGGGGAAGGACAACTACCAAGTGGCTTTGCTCATATGTAGAATGTATTTTTTTGCAGTTTATTTTTTTAATTATTATCTTATTTATAAAAAGGAAACACTGACAAAACCATAGGATAAGAGGGGTACAACTCCACACAATTACCACTACCAGAATTCCATATTCCACCCCCTCTCTTGATAG
The DNA here is from genome assembly GCF_950295315.1 of Erinaceus europaeus. Taxonomy (NCBI): domain Eukaryota; kingdom Metazoa; phylum Chordata; class Mammalia; order Eulipotyphla; family Erinaceidae; genus Erinaceus; species Erinaceus europaeus. Next base: position 51,804,877 of record NC_080172.1, on the reverse strand, counting down.
CTTTCCTATTCTTTAACCCTCTGGGAGTATGGACCCAAGGTCATTGTGGGATGCAGAAGGTGGAAGGTCTGGCTTCTGTAATTGCTTTCCTGCTGAACATGGGTGTTGACTGGTCGATCCATACTCCAGCCTGCCTCTCTCTTTCCCTAGTAGGGTGGAACTCTGGGGATGAGGAGCTCCAGGACACATTGGTGAGGTTGTCTATCCAGGGAAGTCTGGTTGGCATCATACTAGCATCTGGAACCTGGTGGCTGAAAAGAGAGTTAACATATAAAGCCAAACAAATTATTGACCAATCATTAACCTAAAGGCTGGAATAGTGCAGGTGTCTCTCAGGTTCTGTGAGGACTAAAATAATTATGGGATAAGGATCACAGGATTTTGGTGGATGGTGCGCTAACTTACACTGACTATGGATGGGTTTCAAACTAACTGTATTATGTCTTATAATTGTATATGATTTTTTTTTCAAAAAGAATAAAAGAGTATCCTGCTTTTGGTCTACACACACACACAGACACACACACACACACTCTGAGCAGAAAAAAAAACACAATCAATAGGACCTAGATACTAAGTCTAGGTCTTTTCTTTTGTACTCTTTTTAAACAACTGAAATTTTATTCATTTTCCCAGGGGCTTCAGACTTGAAAGAGGAAAGAAGGAAGAGCAAGATGTATGCTCCATTTTAAGGGAGATAGTGACATGGATGAGAATCTTGGGTCCGCAATTTTGGTCTGATTCTACTGCTAACCAACCTGTGACACCTGGGCCAACTCTGCCCATTGTTTCTCCCACTCTCTCACAGGAGCTGGGTGGAGGTGCTGCAGTGCCAGAACTCTCGGGGCTCTCTCCACTTTGGCATACATTTTTACAACTTCCACTTGCCTGCAGGGCCACAGTATTCAGAAGCCATCTGAACAAATTGAATCTGGTGTTGATTCCTCCTCTTTTTTGATGGGGACCTGTGTGTCACAGACATCTTTATGTTTGATGATCTTGTTCTGAAGAGACAACAGTTTGGTCTTCCACTTCTCAACATGATCAGAGAAGGATGAAAGAACATTCCCAATAATTCCAGGTGCTGACATGCTTTTTAAAAATTTTTATAACAAAGAAACACTGGCAAAAACCATAGGAAAAGAGGGCTACAACTCCACACTATTCCCAACACCAGAACTCTGTATTCCATCCACTCCCTTGATAGCTTTCCTATTCTTTATCCTACTGGGAGTGCAGAAGGTGGGAGGTCTGGCATCTGTAATTACTTCCCTGCTCAACAGTGGTATTGGCAGGTTGATCCATACTCCCAGCTTGTCTCTCTCTTTCCCTTGTGGGGTGGAGCTCTGGAGAAGCAGGACTCCAGGACACATTGGTGGGGTCATCTGCTCAAGGAAGTCCAGTTGGCATCATGTTAGCATCTGGAATCTGGTGGCTGAAAAAAGAGTTAGCATATAAAGCCAAACAAAACCAAACAAAAGCTGACATATTTTTAACATGGGCTACATGGGAAGTGACTAGAATTCAAATTCTGCATCGTATTCCCTGAAGGCTCAGGACCTTGGGGACCAAAGGTGGTAGAGTGGGGAGCTAGTTAGGAAGGGCCTGACCATGGAGTAGCTTCAAGTCTCCCTGGTCTTCCTTGCTCTGTAAATGACTTTGGGGCCATACTCACCTCAATACTTGGGAAAAGGTCTCAAAGTGGTCTAAAAGGAGACACAGTTTGACTTGAAATGAGCAGGAACCTTTTACCGTGTTTTAAGGAGAGGAACTCATTAAAAGCTAAGTCTTGGATGATATCCTTACTATCAAAAGCCACTGTTTCACCTCTCTCTCTCTCTCTCTCTCACTCACTCTTCTTTCTCCTTTTATCTCTCTCCCTCTCTCTCAATTTATTTACTTTATGAAAGAGAGAGGGAGGGAGAGAGGGCACAAGAGCACCACTCTAATACACTATTTGCTGGACCTCTTACTTGAGAGTTCAATATTTCATCTACTGTTCTACCTTGTAGGCCACTGACTTCCCCCTTTTCTTTACATGTGGAATTTGTGGGACAAAATTCACCATCAAACCCAACCCAGATGGTAAAGACAGGGAGTTTCTCTGAAACAAGCTTTAACATTAACCACTGAGTGACACTCCTCTGAATGAGCACCAGGCAAACAAACAGGGAAAACAATGTGGAGGTCAAAGGAAAGTTCTAGAATTGGGTCCCAGAGCAGCATTGGGTGGAGTGAATGAAGCACAAGTCCAGGCAGGCAAGAGAAGTCTAGCCAGGCCTGGGTAGGAGGTGAAAGACTATTCCAGGCAGGGAACCAAGTTCCCTTTCCATAGGTGGATTCAAGCCTCCCTGGGACTGAGAACAAGTGGGTAATACCCCATCTCAGAAGATTAGGAAGCAGGTAGATTTTTCTTTATTAGAGAGAGAGAGAGAGAGAGAGAGAGAGAGAGAGAAAACCATAGCATTCCTCTGGCACGTGCAATGCTGGGGATTAAATTCAGGACTTTAGGTTTGAGAATCCAGTGCTTTATCTACTGCACCACCTTCTGGACCACAGGATGCTGTGAACTAACTCCACCAGATATAAACCAAAGTTTTGCTTGTACTTCCCCCTGAGAGAGATTCTCATGACAAGTGTGACTTGGCCCAGCTCACAGACGAACTACAGTGAAGACAGAGGGTTGGGCTCAACTGTGGTCCTGGAGCTGGTAGCATCCCAGCAGGAGGTGGGAGTTCAGCTTTCAGGCAGGGCAGCAGGTGGCAAGGAAATCTCTCCTCTATTGAGCCCTCTTTCTTTCCTTAGGCAACCCCAAAGCCAAGCATCTTCCCAGAAATGCCCAGAACTCTTTTGTAAATAATTCTACCCATACATTATTTCAGTCAGATAGTTGTTTTATAAACATCAGTTCACTATATGGCAGGCACCACACAGGGATGGCTCTGGGGACACTGTTGGGGGTAGCAGCAGGTGTTTTGAAAGCATTCTCATGAATGTTCCAGTAGAGGAAGGTAAAGAGGAGGAGGCAGTATCCACACACCTGGGTTCAAAGAGTGATTAGGACTTTCCAAAGGCCACACCTGGTAGCAGACTCTGTTTTGAACCAGTGACTTCAGATCTACATTGTGTCAATCAGAGGGAAATCTGGGATAAAGATTCAGGAATCCCTTTTCATATGTCCCTGGCAATGACAAGCCCACAGTGAAGAGAATCCCATCATCTTGGGGGATCGCATACCTAGACAAATGCTCAGAGGCATCTGCTCTCACACAGGTCCTCATGCCACTCTAGGGATTCCTTCAGGGTGAAGGAAGTTCTTTGAGACATTTCAAACTTTTGAGTGCACGCTATGGTTTTGTTCTTTAGCTTCTTCTTTGAGACTGTGGTCCATTGAGGGATAATTAATTAAATAAGTCCCTGATTTGTACCTGTTTTGATTCAGCTCCTTCCCATTTTCAGCAGAGTGAGAAGCATCTGTTGCTCAGCCCTAGAGCCATTACAATATTAAGCAGCTTGATTCCCACTTAAGAGTTTTGCATCTCAATAGAGATTAAAGGCTTACCCCAAAGTCAGGTCTCTTTTTGTCTCCTCCCACCACAACTTAAGCAAACCTTTCCCAGGACAGTAAGTGGACTCAGCTCTAAACTGGGTTAGTCTGAGTTCTCTGTTTCTGCCTTTAATCATTTTTCTGTCGGGATTTAATTACCTCTCTAGACATTAGGAACAGGGAGGAGTCAAAACAACGGAGAACATAGCATTTCTGTGTCAACTCCCTTTCCTTGTGGCTTTGGCCATAGCTGAAGTATTGGATTTCTGGTGATATCAAATACCCAATCATTACTAGAGGAGTGTGAGTTAAAGATTCTCTGAAATATTTTTAAATGATAGACTTGGACCTAGGTTGTGTCTTCTCTCAACCTATAAAATGCTTCACCTGTTAAGGGGAAGTGGTCTCCATGCATGGGTATCTCCTAGAATGTGAAAGGACTCAAACCTATTAGGGACTATGTTAATATTTCTTGAATGAATATGGAAACAACTATTGCCAGGGGAACATGATTGACCTAAATAGGCACAGCTTCAACACCCTGAAAGCCTCCAGGACAAGAGAGCCAGAAGAGGAGCAGGACTTTACAGCTTATAGGGTGCCTAGCTGTCAGTGTTGAGTTGGAAGTGAATGAGTGGTGAGGAAAGATTCATCACCAAAGAGTCCATGGATGAACTTGGGGAGTGAACGTGATTAGAAAAGGCTTCTGAGTTGGTACACGTGTGAGATCCAGGTTGAATCCCAGCCCCCACCACATTGGAGGAAACTTTGATGTTGTGGTCTTTTTCAATATCTGTCTCTCTACCTTTCTGTTTAGGCCAAATAAAGAAAGAAGGAAAGAAGGAAGGAAGGGAGGGATGGATAAAGGAAGGAAGGAAGGATGGAAGGAAGGAAGGAAGAAAGGAAGGAAGGAAGGAAGGAGAAAAGGAGAAAAAGGAAGGGAAGAGAAGAAAGGGGAAAAGGTAGAAAGACAAAGAGAAAAAGAAAGAGGCAGGAAAAGAGAGAGAGAAAGATGAAGGAAAGAAGGGGAAAAGGGAATGGAAGAGAAGAAAGAGGCAAGGAGAAAAAGAAAGAGGCAGGAAAAGAAGAGAGAGAAAGATGAAAGAAGGAAGGAGAAAACTTCTGGTTTCTGGTGGTGGTGGTTGGGAGGAGGGTGGCTGGTGTGTAGTTAGACTGAGAAGGAAGGAAGGGAAGAAGGATTATGACCAGATGCTGGGTGGAGTAGAGGAAAAAGATTATCCCAGAAGAAGAATTAGCCATTGAAACTCTCAAATATAGGAAAGGAGGTGAGGTGTGGTTGGTGAAAAGGGGCTGGTTAACCCAGATTAGCAATGTGTTAGGGAGGAATGTGGGGTGATAAGTAACTCTGAATGTGTGAGGTTGAGAGGAAGAAGTGGGAAGCAGATAGAAGGGTCTTAAAATCCTACCCCCACGCCACTCCACCCCCAGCAGAATTAGTTGGGTCATGTACCCATCTTCAACTCAGCTACTCCGCTCCCATTTGGTGCCACCTACTCGTGTCTCCAAATATGTTCTGTTCCCAGAACATAAGAAAGAGCCATGTAAGTAAAGGAAAGCAGGAAGGTGGCACCACAGTCACAGAAGGATCAGATGGCCCCTCCAGGACTGGATCACTGAACCCTGCTGGAATCCCGTGCCCCCCAACTCACCCCCCACCCCCAGCACAGCATACAGGAACCTTGCACCTGACTGTGAGGGGAAGGATGACAGCAGGCACTGAGCCCAAGTGACATAATTGCCAGGCAGCCAGTGCCAAAGAAATAGCAAGTGGGTGGTTTTCATCACAAAAGCTGAGCCAACGGGTAATTGAGGGGAGTGGGGTGAATCATGTTTGACAGGGCAGGAATGAAAACAGAGGGGCCAGGACTGATCCTGTTTCCTTGAGGCAGGGCTTGCTCAAGGTATAAAAAGCTGTCTGTCCATTGCCTTTGCACCAGATTCAGCCACCAGGCATCCCCGTTCTCTCCTGCCAGCCAGGTAAGTCTCTCTCTGATGGGAAGCCATGGGAAAGATGTGATTCTTTCAAGGATTATTACTATTAGATGCTCACCAGTGTGGAAACAGGTTGATCAGAGAAGACATACTGGGATATCCTTATTTTACTTTATTTTATTTTTAAAATGTATGTATTTATTAATTAATGAGAGAGAACCAGAGCATCACTTTGGCACATGCTACAGCAAGGATCAAACTCAGGACCTCATGCTTTCACTTAAAATTTATAATGATCCAGGGCCAGGTGGTGGCACACCTGGTTAAGTGCACACATTACAGCTCACAAGGACACAGGTTCAAGCCCCTCGTCCCCACCTGCAGGGGGAAAGCTTCATGAGTGGTGAAGCAGGGCTGCAGGTGTCTCTTTACTTCTCCATTCCCCCATCCCTCTCAAGTTCTCTCTGTCTCTAGCCAATAAAAAATAATTAAAAATATTTTTAAAAAATTACAGCAATTCTGCAGCTTAAGAGGTGGCTCAGTGGATAAAATGTTGGATTCTCAAACACGAGGTCTTGAGGTTTGGATGGGAAAAGCACTTGTTAGGTGGGGAGGGGGTGATAAGTCAGCCACCTCAGGGGAGAACATTGGGAGTGAAGTTGTTTGAGTCCCAATAGGTAAGTCAGGAACATGGTTTAAGCTAGGACCCAGGGCCGGGGCACTCTCAACAAGGCCTTGGTTCCTTCTGTGTGTGATGCTGAGTTCATCAGCGGAGCCTCTGCTACTCAGGTGTTCTCCTGAAGGCAGCATGGCAGGTGCTTTGAATGACTCAGACTGACAGAAGACTGACTGGACAGCCTTACAGTCTAGCAGGGAAGATCACGTAGGTGCACACACAAGTGAAATGCTAATTAGAGAGTGGCTGGCCTGAGGAAAAAGGGAGGTGAAGGGAGGTGCAATCTGAGGTTCTTGCCTCTAGGAGAGCTTTCATGGTGGTCTGGGCTCTGAGTTCTGAGGGGAAAACACAGACACAAGCTCAAAGGGGGAAGTAGAGTGGTTTGGAAGGAACTGGGTCGACAAAGATCACAGTGAAGTCTTAGAGCTTACTCATAAGAAACTTTCCTGGAAAATAAGAGATGGTGCTCAGACTGGGAAGGTGACCAGTTCCTGAATATTTAATATGTGGGGCCAGTAAAATAGCTCACCTGGTTAGTGTGCCTGCTTTGCCAGGTATGAGATCCAGGTTCAAGTCTGGCTTCCACTTGCATTGACGCATACTACAGTGCTGTGGTATCTTTCCCTCTCTTTGTCACTCTATCCATACCTTAAAAAAATGAATAGGGGCCTAGCATTACCATGCTCAAGGAGCTGGGCTCGATCCTGATCCCCCACTCCCCACTTGCAGGGGGGACACTTCACAAATGGTGCAGTACGTTTGCAGGTGTTTTTCTTTTTCCCTCTCTATCTCTCCCTCCTCTCTCAATTTCTTTCTGCTCTATCAAATAAAACAGAAAAGAAGAAAAGAAAAAAATGGCCATCAGGAGTATAGATTCCTAGCAAAGGCACCAGCCTCAGTATAACCCTGGTGGAAAAAAAATTCTAATATTTGGCTTTGGATGCTTGACAGTGAGAAACATGCTATTCTCTGAAAAGAACGGGGACCAAGAAGTGAATCTGCTAAAATGTAGTTAAACACCTTGCCTTTCCTCTTGAAAAAGAACCAGAAGTTATCAAAGCATATTTGACTCTTTGGCACATCTAGGGGGGAGGGGTCATGTCTCTTCTATAAGAGTCCTGAAATGAGAACTATTTTGCATAAAAATTAATGTGCTCCATGCTAAATTCAATCACTAAGTCAGCTTTTATTTTTGTCTCCAGGTCCAGCCTCCTCTGAAGTATGAGCTCCCACCAGCAGAAGCAGCCCTGCACTGCACCCCCCCAGCCCCAGCAGCAGCAGGTGAAGCAGCCCTGCCAGCCTCCACCCCAGGAACCCTGTGCCCCCAAAACCAAGGAGCCATGCCATACTAAGGTGCCTGAGCCCTGCCATCCCAAGATGCCTGAGCCCTGCCATCCCAAGATGCCTGAGCCCTGCCATCCCAAGATGCCTGAGCCCTGCCACCCCAAGGTGCCTGAACCCTGCCCTTCAACAGTCACTCTGGCCCCATCTCAGCAGAAGACCAAGCAGAAGTAACATGCTCTACAGTCTCATCCTGGAAGAGCCAACCACCTGAGTTCAAACTCTTCCCTCTTTGTCTGGCTGAGCTAATCTTCTGGATGCCTATGGCTCCTCTGAAGAGGGATTTGGGGGAGTGGGGAACAAGCTCATTTTTCCTAATCTGCCCTAATAAACCACTTTGAACACCATTGACTGGCTCAGTTGTTTTCACTTTTCTTTCCACAGCAAGCAGGGAATGCACCTATCAAGGGCTGGTGAGGAAGGCCAGAATGTGCCTGCTCAGACCTGAGAAAAGGTGTGTGTGTGTGTGTGTGTGTGTGTGTGTGTGTGTGTGTGTATGTGTGTGTGTCTGTGCATATGTGTGTGCCTGTGTGTGTGTGTGTGTGTCCCCACAGGGTGTGCCACTTTTTGAGCCTCAGTTTGAGCAGGGTTTTTATGGTAGTGCAGGAATGTGTTATATCTAAGTATAACTCACTGCCTGTTTCAAGATACTTCGGATGCTGAGTCTTTGCCCCTAATTCATGCCTGCTCTGTTCAGTGGCATCCAAAGTGGCCTTATCACTATCCTTTCTTTTTTTAGTTGCCACTATGGTTATCACCATGGCTTGTTGCCTTTATTAGAAATTTCACTGCTCTCAGTGGTCATTTTTCCATTATTTTTCTTTATTTTTTGTTTAATAAGAAAGAGAGAAATTGAGGGGGGAAAGAGAAGACACTTGAAGCTCTGCTTCATTTCTTGTGACCCCCCCATAAGTGGGGACCAGGGACTTGAGCCCAGGTGCTTGATTATAGTAATGTGTGTGCTCAGCCGGGTGTACCACCACCTGCCCCCTCCCATCACTATTATAAGGAAATATTCCTGCTTGATCATCTGTTCTCCACTCATACCCCTTTTCTATGGCTTCCAACACATGAATGCAAGTGCTTACACACATTCATGGACACAAACACAGGGGCACATTCACAACAAATGCAGACCCACACAATCACACAACAACCCACACACAAGCCAGTTCAACCACCTTAGGCCTTGTTGTTGTATATTTTTATTTTGTTGTTGCTGTTTCCTTAATTAGTGAGTATCATCTGTGAAAATCCTGGTGCTATAACAGGAAGTGGGGGGGGGGAGAAGGGAGTGTAATGCACAGTAGCTGCTCTAGAAGGAGGCTAAGAGGAGAGGGGAAAAACTGATTGAATGTCTCAAACTTTTTAAAGCGCAGACTGAGTCTTTTTAATACATAGGCTGAGTCTTTGATACGTTGACTCTCTTAAAAGCTTAGTCCAGGGAGAACAAAAGTAACCAGTGGCATAGCTATATACAAATAATGTCAAAGGACATAATTTTTTAAAGGTATTATTAATTAGTTGTGAATATTTTCCTTTTTTCTTTAATTTTTTATTTATTAAAAGGAAACATTGACAAAACCATAGGATAAGAGGGGTACAATTTCACACAATTCCTACCACCAGACCTCCCTATACCAACCCCTCCCCTGATAACTTTCCTATTCTTTAACCCTCTGGGAGTATGAACCCAAGATCATTGTGGGATGCAGAAGGTTGATGGTCTGGCTTCTGTAATTGCTTCCCCGATGAACATGTGCTTTGACAGGTCGATCCATAGTCCCAGCCTGTCTCTCTCTTTCCCTAGTGGGGAAGGGCTCTGGGGAAGCAGAGCTCCAAGGCACATTGGTGGGGTTGTCTGTCCAGGGAAGTCTGGTCACATCCTGCTAGCATCTGGAACCTGGTGGCTGAAAAGAGAGATAATATATAAAGCCAAACAAATTGTTGGACAATCATGGACCTAAAGGCTGGAATAGAGCAGGTGAAGCAACGGGGGGGGGGATCCTCCATTTTGTAGATAGCTAGTAGGCATATTTTAGTTATATTCCAAAGGGCCTGCAGCTATACTAGTGTTTTGTTTTTTCATTTTATTTTTATTTTTTGCCTGAGCTTGGAATCTGATGTGCAGGTGAATCCTAATTATTGTCTGGAGAGATGATGTCATGGCTGGGAAAAGGACCAGAAAGCTGGATCAGGGAATAAATTAGCTCCCTAATATGGGAAAGGGGTATAAATATTACTGTAAACCCCATCAATTTGATGTGATCTGGGGCCCATAATTACCTTAGGAGCCTGTGTGACCTCTACATCCCTCTAGGTCTGAGCTCACATTCTATGGTCATGAGTAGGAACATTCCGTGCTGCCCCAGTGTTGACCCATCTTCCTCCGGTGTAGCATAGAGTGTGTTGTCCATCCTCCCTATGTTCATAGCAACTCAATTCGTAATAGCTAAAAAAGCAGGATTTGACTAAATCTGGAGTAGGACACCAAAGTAAAAATCCTAGGGTGAAATTGAGGGTGGATATTCAGCTTCCCTGGGCAGCAGGGAGTGGGGGTGGGGGGGGAGATGGGACACAGGTTTGCTGGTGGGAATGGTGTTTATGAACACTCCTATTAATTTGTAGTCATATAAATCACTATTTAATTAATATGAGAAGGGAAAATTGATTGTATGTCTCAAACTTTTTAAAACACAGACTGTGTCTTTTTAATACATAGGCTGAGTCTTTGATATGTTGGCTCTCTCAAAAGCCTAGTCCAGGAAGAACAGATGCAATCGGTGGCACAGCTATATACAAATAATGTCAAAGGACATAAATTATGGTGATGTTGGGTATTATACAGCAAATCCTAACAACGGGATTTTTCAAAGTTAACCCAATTACTAAATGATGTGATTAAAACAATAACTAACTATTTTCTTCTTGAACTCTAAGACACCAGGAACCTCACATTTCCACTATAGAGCCTATATTTCCCCCAGTCCTGGAACCTCTAGGGTGGGGCACACTTTCCTGCATGCTTCTCTCAATTCATACCAAATAATATTGCATCTGCAGATCCCAACCTAATTAATGCAACGAGTACCGCCTCAGCATGCTTCACCTCAGACTGTGTCCAGAGAAGTCAGGCATGGAATATCACCCCTTTACTCTCATTACTCAGTTGAGACCTTTCCTTTCATAGTATTCTCTAATTCCATTCCAGGTGGTTCACTTCCTAACAAAGTCCCAAAACCTAGATATAGACCAGGGCCCATGAGACAGGGCATATGTTCACATGTATCCATAAATTAAGGCAAAATATATACCTGAAAGCAAAAATACACAATAGTCTGTAGTGAGTCAGTATAAAGTTCCTAATGAAATAGTGTCTACTTAGACTTAGATACCCTCCTCACCTACTTCCTATTATAGTTCTCTGACTCACTCCAAAGATAACCTTAGCAAAGCAAGGACTGCAAAAGCTGAATAAGTGCAAGAGACTGGCATATTTTAACGATGACTCTTTAGTCACTACAAGGCCATTCCACCAGCTGAGGCCCTAATTGGGGAGTCCTGTGATTCCCAAACAGACTTGATGGGCCTAGAACTCGAATAAATCCCTCTCTCCATTATTACCAGTCATTTCTATCAGGAACAACACAATAGGCCCCTTTGTGGGCCCTCATAGGACCTTGCCCTCAACTTGGATCAACAATGGTAGAAAATATTCCATCCTCCAAAGGGAGGATGGACAACATACTCTATCCTACACCTGAGGAAGATGGGTCAATATTGGGGCAGTATGGAATGTTCCTACTCATGACTGCAGATTGTGAGCTCAGATCTACAGGGATGCAGAGGTCACACAGGCTTCTAAGCTGACTATGGGTTCCTGATCACATCAGATTGATTGTTTACAGTCAACAATATTTATACCCCTTTCCCATATTAGGGAGCTACTCTCTTCCCTGATTCAGCTTTCTGGTCCTTTTCCCAGCCATGACATCATCTCCACAGACAATAACTTGGATCCACCTGCATATCAGATTACAGGCTCAGGGGCAAAAAGAAAAAAAACTAGTATAGTTATGGGCCTTTTGGAACTAAAATATGCCTACTAGCTATCTATAAAATGGGGAACCCCCCAACTCTTCATCTGCACTATTCCAGCCTTTAGGTCCATGATTGTTCAACAATTTGTTTGGCTTTGTATGTTAATTCTCCTGTCAACCACCAGGTTCCAGATGCTAGCATGATGCCGACCAGACTTCCCTGGACAGACAACCTCACCAATATGTCCTGGAGCTCTGCTTCCCCATATCCCTTCCCCACTAGGGAAAGAGAGGGGCAGGCTGGGAGTATGGATCAACCTGTCAATGCCCATGTTCAGCGGGGAAGCAATTACAGAAGCCAGACCTTCCACCTTCTGCATCCCACAATAACCTGGGGTCCATACTCCCAGAGGGTTAAAGAATAAGAAAGCTATCAAGAGAGGGGATGAGATACAGAGTTCTGGTGTTGGGAATTGTGTGAAGTTGTACCCCTCTTATCCTATGGTTTGGTCAATGTTTCCTTTTTATAAATAAAAAAAAATTAAAAAACAACAAAAAAGTTTTTCCATGTTAAAAAAAAAGATGTGAGAAGCAGATATAATGAACACAATTTTGTCAGTTTGAAAAAAAAAAAGAAGTAGGTTGATAGCATAATGGTTATGCAAAAAGGCTGTCACATATAAGGCTTCTAGGTCCCAGTGTCATTCCCTGGAACCACCAAAAATAAAAACTGAAAAGTGCTTCAGAAAAAAAAAAATGTATCAACTTATAAATTAACACTTAATGTTGCTGTGAAAAATCCTCTCATTGCCTTAGCAAGGCCAAACCAAATGATTTCATAGACCATACATTCTCCACTTCTGACAATAAAATAATTATAACTACATGACAAAATTGTATAGATATCATACACACACACACAGAGAAGAGAGAGAATGCATGACTGATGAAAGTTAAATGAACTACACCAGTATTTATTTCCTCACTTTGCCACTTGAGAAGGCTGTGTGTAGGTGTAGATTTAGTTGCACTTTTTTATTATCTGTGATTAATTATAAAATTTGAAAATTTGAGCCAGTGCAATAGCTCACCTGGTAGTGCATCTGTTTTTCCATGTGAGTGACCAGCATTTGAGTCAGTCTCCATGACATTGGTGGTGCCTAGGGTACTGTGGTGTCTTTCCCGCCCTCCTTTTCTCTGCCTTTCTGTCGCCTTCTTTCTATCTGAAAAAGTCAGCCTGGAGAAGCCTTGAAGAAAAATAAACTAAACTAAAATAAAATAAAATTACAAGAATAGTTAATGCTGACAAAATAAACATTTGCTAACATTTACTTGGAGTCATTTGTGGGTGAACAGGAAGGTGGCATAACAATAGAGTAAGATCTTGCACTTGTAAATGTGCAAAGTTCCATATTTTATCCTTAAAACCACAATGTCAGGATGATGTTCAGCTTCTCTCTCTCTTTCTCCCTTTCTCTCCCCCCAATGAAATCCTTTTATGAGCCTTGCACATTTATCTATCATTTATACCAAATTTTGTAGTATCACAAATTGGTGGTGTTGGAAATACTGATTTGCTGAGTTATGCAAATCTTGCAAATATTAACATATCTCACTGGACAATTATAATATATCACATGCACTGATATTGCCACAATATTAAGTGTTGGAAGCTGTGCTATTGTAACGAGTAAACAAATGAGTCTGCATCTTACACAATTAAAATTTTTATTTTAAGTTTCACAATTCATCATTGATGGTAAATACTATTTAGTTTTATACTTCTGTGTAACAAGTTGCAACAACTTTACCATCTTCTAACAACACATATCAATTATAAAATAGTTCCCCTGGGTTGGAAGTCTGGGAGTTGGGGCATTTGTTGAAGGATCTCAGAAGAGGATCCAGATGTCACTTTGGTCAAGTTCTTATCTAGAAGTTCCACTAGGGATGGACCATTCAGGTCATTCAGGCTGTTGCCTCAAAGACCAAGCACTAAAATCCACCTGCAGTTCCTGGAGGTGGCTCCAATTTTTTCACTTAGCTTCTTCAACCTGGGCTTTTGCTTCATCAAGCCTGGGAGGGGAGTTCTAGCTCCAGTCTGCCAAGTCAGAGTCTCATGTACTTAGTGAGGTCATGGGAGTGAAAGCTTGACACCTTTTCCAGTTGGTTAGTCAGAAGCAGGTCACACATGCCACCCCATTCAGGGGGAGGGGCTATTCTGACTCAACCTAGGCTCTAACTTTCAGAAATGGGGACTTTTGTTGTTGTTGTTGAAGTGGCAACTTCACTGAGTTATTTCTTGAAAACTGTCAGCTAAATAAATATCCACTAGAGTTAAGCAAGTAGATATTAAGCATATGATTCAATAAAGAAAAAAAATAGATCAAAATTCAGTAGCAAAATCACCCCCAGCAATTTTAAACTATAACTTTTATTTTTATTTATTAATTAAGAAAAGAGAAAAAAAATCTTATTTCTTTAAGTACTCTTTCTTATTCACAATAGCCAATGTTATGGAGACAACCTAAATGCCCAAGGAACCACTACTCTGCAGTCAAAAAAATATGAAGCTACATCATTTGGAACAAAATGGGCAGAACTGGATATGATTGGGACTGGGTGGTGGCGCACCAGATTGAGAGCACATGTTAAAATGTGCAAGGAACCGAGTTCAAGGCCCCGGTCCCCACCTGCAAGGGAAAAGCTTCACAAATTGTGAAGCAGGGCTGCAGGTGTCTCTCTCCCTCTCTATCTTTCCTCTCCCTCTCAATTTCTGGATATCTCTATCAAATGAATCAAGATAATAAAAAATTTAAAAATAAAGATATCTTAATTTTTTAAATAATTGAATATGGTTATGCTAAGTGAAATAAATAAAAAGGTAAACAAATACTGAATGGTTTTACTTATATGTGGAGCATAGATGATTAAAGCAAATGAACTTGAAAAAATGAAAAAGAAGATAATCAGACCATCTCTTATAAAATGTGTGAACTAAGATAGTTATAGAGGGGGTGGGCTGGGAGGACACAGAACTTAGGTGGAGAATGTGGTGAGTTACATGTATCACATGTGGGTATACAGTACTCCTGGAACCTGACAGTTCCATAGAAAATTACCTGAGGGGAAGAGGAAGGGATGGGATCCAGTAGAAGGGTCATTTTGATAATGAACTAACATTAATATTTAGGTGATGGGCTTGGTGAGACTTACTCATACAAAAAGTGATGTACTATTTCTAAAATGTTCTTGTAATGAATAACTGATAAATCAACATCACTTTGATTAAACATTTCTGTCTTGAAAGAAAGCTGTGGGGAGGCTCGCAGACAAGTGTTTGTGTTAACTTTTCAGGTCTACTACATTTAGTGAAGTCTACGAGGATAATATCAATTGTAAGGTATTTTTTCTCTTTAGTGAGAATGTGACTATTATGACTATGTCACAGTATATGTAAATTCAAGATAAAATGAATGGAGCCAGAAGTGATAATGCTAGGTGAAATCAGAGATGAAAGATAACTACCAGATAGTTTAGCTCAAATGTAGATTATAGATGACTATAGCAAAGAATAATAAACTGTCTCTTAGACTTTGAAAAATGAGGGAGGGTGTCATAGGAACTTTGATGGTTGCAGCTGTCAAGAACAATGAACCCACCTTCTCTGACCCATCTTGGACGGAGCTAGAAGGTATTATGTTAAGTGAGCTAAGTCAGAAAGATAAAGATGTGTATGGGATGATCCCACTCACCAACAGAAGTTGAGGAAGAAGATCTGAAAGGATGGGAATGGTGTTTATGTACACTCCTAGTAAAATGTAGTCATATACATCACTAGTTAATTCATACAAGAGGGGGAAAATTAATTGTATGTCTCGAAGTTTTTCAAAACACAAACTGAATCTTTTCTCAATATATGCAGTGTAATTGATATGCAGACTCTCTCAAAAGCCTAGACCAAGTAGATCAGAAGCAACCAATAGCACAGCTATATACAAGATACTGGGTACTGTACAACAAATCCTAACAAAAGGACTTTTCAAAGTTAACCCATTACCAAATAATGGGATGATAACAGTAACTATCGATTGTCTTTTTGAACCCTAAGACAGTAGGAACCTCACATCTCCACTATAGAGCCTCTACTTCCCCCAGTCCTGGAACCCTTGGATAGGGCCCACTTTCCCGTATGCCTCTCCCAATCCATATCAAATAATATTGCATCTGTCGATCACAACCTAACCAACGCAACGATTGCCACCTCAACGTGCTTCACTTCAGACTGTGTCCAGAGACTACACGTGTGGAATGACAACCCTTCAGCTTCATTACTCGGGTGAGACCTTTCCTTTCATAGTATACTCTAATTCCATCTCAGGTGGTTCACTTTCTAACAAAGTCCCAAAACCTAGATATATACCAGTTTCTGTGAGAGAGAGCATATGTTCACAAGTATCCATAAACTACTGCAAAATATATACCTGAAAGCAGAAGTACACTAGAGTTTGCAGTGAGTATCCCCCTAACACTTCCTCTCCACTATTCCAAGCTTTGGGTCCATGATTGCTCAACAAGTTGTTTGGCTTCGTATGTTAACTCTCTTTTCAGTCACCAGGTTCCAGATGTCATCAGGATGCCGGCCAGGCTTCCCTGGACTGAAGACCCCACCAATGTCTCCTGGAGCTCCGCTTCCCCAGAGACACACCCTAATAGGGAAAGAGAGAGGCAGACTGGGAGTATGGACCCACCAGTCAACGTCCATGTTCAGCGGGGAAGCAATTACAGAAGCCAGACCTTCTACCTTCTGCAACCCACAATGACCCTGGGTCCATGCTCCCAGAGGGATAGAGAATGGGAAAGCTATCAGGGGAGAGGGTGGGATATGGAGATTGGGTGGTGGGAATTGTGTGGAATTGTACCCCTCCTACCCTATGGTTTTGTTAATTAATACTTTCTTAAATAAATTTAAAAAAAGGAACTTTGATGGTGTGTATAGTAAGTCAGACACTCACATACATGGATGTGAAACTATAACCCTGAGGTCTTACAATTCTATAACCAGTGTTGAATTGCTAATAATAAAATATAATGAATAAATGAAATTAAACAAGTAATTTTAAATTAAAATGTTTTGTGCTATTGTTTTGATAATGATTTCATGACTGTATATCTGAAAACACAGGCAGTAAAGTAAAAATATTCAAGTGAAACTACACTAAACTAAGAAAGCTTTGCACAGTAAAGAAAACAATCAATAGAGTTATAAGGCAGCCTACAGGATGGGAGAAAAATATTTGCAGATGCTTTATCTTAAAAAGAGCTGGTTTACAAAATATATAAAAAGCTTCAATAGCAAATGTAAACAAATAAAAAAAATAAGCCATGTATAGTGGACTTAAAGTCAGAGGTTGTGTCTCATATGAAATGTTCTCAGCATAATCAAAATGAGACACTTGCAAGGAAAACCTAGAATTTGTTAGAGATATCTCTTTTCTTGATAGTGTTGGTAATGTTACAGGTGCTTGTATATGTCCAAAATCATTTAACTGCACATATTAAATATAAAAGTAGTGCTTCAGAAGGTTTTTCTCTGGAAATGAAGAAGAAAGCTCAACTTATAACTTTATGAATTCCATTGGTGACTTATAGTCATTAGATGTGAACCATTCAAGTCTGCACATCTATACATAAAATTAGCATTTCCATAGACTTCTCATGTCTTGTGCTGTGGCCTCCTGGAACCTGGGGTCAAGAAATAAGAGGCAGAGATCAAAGGAATGTGTGTGGAGCATTCATACAGACACAATTACCAAATACCCAAGGCCCAGGAGATCTGAGAGTGTATAAAGTTACCCATTACCACCCATTTATGGGTATCAAGCAAAGCCTAGCTCACTGATGTGGGAAGTATAGCAACTTCTTGCCACTAGAAAAGGGAGTCTGAGGAAGATGTCAGTACATCCACCAATGGTACTTAGCAATGGGGCTTTTATTTATTAGTGATTTAATACTGATTTACAAAATCACAAGATAACAGAGTACAACTACCACCACAGTTCTGGATCCCCAACCCTTCCACTGTAAACTACTACAGTTCTCCCAAGATTGCAGATATGGGTCAACTATTTTTTCTACAACCATCTGTCTATATTTGCATATATTTGGCCCTTTTTTAGAATCCTTAATAAAAGAAGAAAAATGCACAAATATATATAAATATAAATGCATAGTCATAGAAATTAGAGTCAACCCATATCTGCAAACTTGGGAGAACTATAGTATCTTCCAATGGAGCGAATAGGGACACAGAACTCTGGTAGTGGGAAAGGTGTGAAATTATACCCATGTTATTTTATAATTTTGTAAATTAGTATTAAATAATTAATAAAATAAAAAGGGAAAAATGGTTATTGAGGAAAAAAAGAAGAAGAAAGGAGGGGATTCATACTCTGTGCAGGTCAGTGTCCTTCAAACACACAGTACTGTGAAGAAATCAAGCATCTCTGAAGAACAGGAAGGACTCTAACACCCAGTCACACAGTGTGTTTGTCCAACACAGGAAAAACAAGATTGGTGGAAATAGGAACTCTCCACTGGTGTCTGGGGGCTTTTGTTAGGAGGTACAAAGTACAGTCAGTTGGGGAGAGGCAGGAGAGAGGGAACATCTCTGGGAACCTAGGTCCAGCTCATGGTAAGACAGAAGAAAGACTCAAATTCATACATCAGAACAGGAAGCAGGATGCCCTGTTGACAAGAATTAGAGGTAGAGCAGTTAAGTTCCCCCATGTCAGTGTCCCTGAGAGGAGGTTTTTGTCAGGGGAGAGGTCTAGATTCAATCTGAGTGGAGAGCACATGTGATGTCAGAGACCATAGCTTCAGTGTGACAGTGACACTGGTTCAACCCCAGAGGGAGGTGACCAGTCTAACATTAACAGAGAGGGAAGGAGTTGATGGGTGGGGAAGAAAGCAAGGAAAAATGATAAACCTTTACCTCTTCTTCACTCATACAATGAGCCTGTCATATGAGAGTGAATCATGTCAAGAGATTGCTGTATTGTTGTCAAAGCAGTTGGCAATAGAACAATATTATTAAAAACATATTATTTTAATGAGAGAGGTACAGAGAGAAAATTCAGATAGAACGACCAGAGCACTGCTCAGCTCTGGTTTATGATGATGCTGGTGATTGAACTTGGGACTTTGGAGCCTCATGCATGGAAGTTTTCAGCATTAAAGTTATGCTGTCTCCACAGTCTGACAGTAGAACCATATTATTTCTTTCTCCTTTTGTCTCTTTCCTTTCTGTCCTTCCCTCCTGCTTATCTTCCTTCATTTGTCTCTCCCACAACCTACATATCTACCAAATAAAATAATTGTCTGAGGTAGTATATGAAGATAAAGTATGGGGCTGAGTGTTGGCTCACCTGGTTAAGAGCACATGTTACATTGCACAAGGGCCTAAGTTCTATCCCCTGGCCCCCACCTGCAGAGGGAAAAGCTTCATGAGTGGTAAGGTAGTGCTGCAGGTGTTTCTCTGTCACTGTCTCTATCACCCCTTCCTTCTCAATTTCTAGCTGTGTCTATCCAATAAATAAATAAAGATAATTTAAGCAGGGTCGGGCCTGGTTAGTACTTGGATGGGAGATAATTTAAAAAATGAAATTAAATTTTAAAAAAGATAAAGTAAAAGTAGGATTTTAGGTTTTGTTTACTTGTTTTTTATTTTTTTGTTTGTTTTATTTTGTTTTGTTTCACCACAATACTGCTTAGCTCTGACTTATGGTGGTGCAGGGGATTGAAAATGGGACTTTGGAGCCTCAGACCTAAGAGTCTCTTTGTGTATCTGTTATGTTATGTACCCTTTCCAACTAGGATTTTAGGAAACCAATGGAAGGAGTTTATGGTAGAGAACTCAGGTTCATAGGAGGTAACACAGAGACAAAACACTAAGGAAGGAAGAAGGACTCACCACACACACACACACACACACACACACACACACACATACACACACTTAAAAAGTATTTGTGGTCTACATGCCATCACAAAACTTTTCCCACAGACATTTACCAAGCATCCATGGTGAAAACTTTCTTTTCCCCTCCAAGTCTATAACTGTTCTGAGTTGAAACATGAGAAAATCTACATCACAGCCCCAACTTTAGTGTCTGTCTCCCTGAAGAACTAGAATTACCTACTGTCATTGCCACATTGACTTAGGACATGAAATGCTCCATGGAATGTATTTGAGCTAAAGGCTGGGGAACTGTTCAGAAGGCATGGTTGTGACCCCAGAAACCCTGCACTTTACCTTGATCTAACTCATCACCACCCAAGAATCCTGTTCTACAAAACTACCTCACTACAAAGAGAGGACAGGGATAGGCCAAGGTGAACTCATTGCAAAGCCAAAAAATATTAATCTAGGGATATTCATTGTAAAAGCTGGAATCGAGGTAGAGCAGAAAATCCCACTTCCTTAAGGCAGGACTGGTTTTCTATATAAAGAGTCACCTGTCCAGACAGTCCACACAGGACAAACAGGCCAACAACTCAAACCTTCCTGTTTCTCAGGTGAGTCTACCCCCTTGGGTTTTCTTATTATTTACCCAGTGCTATTTTATTTGATTGGAGTCTCTTGATATTATAAAGATGCATATATATTTAAACATGGATGTGTTGTATAATATGTAGTATAGAAACTGCAAAAAGAAATTGCAATAGTGATTTGCATGCTGGGAGACATGCACCATATTGGCTTGGTGATTAGACTAGAGTTATGGAATGGTCAGGAAAAAAAAAGGCCTGGTATATGTAATGACCACTCATTCACTTAGAACAAGGAGAAGAACTAGCATACACTATTACATAGGCTTTGCCCTGGCATTTGGAGGGTCATTCTAATTTTCCCTCTAAACATTAGTGAGAATTTTCTATGTATTGCAGAAGGTATGATTTGTGGTTTAGATGTTTGGAGGATAAGTTTTCTTTTCTGCCTAACCCAACAGTGGACAGAGGCTTGGGGGGGGGGGCGATTTGATAAAACACTGCATGTAAAATGTTTAGCAAGGAGGACAGAGCAAGCTGAGTGCTTTGCTCAATGAGAAAGGTGATCCAGCTTCTGGCAGAGAATAAGGGAGGAGAGCCTGTGTGGACAAGCAGCACAGAGTGGGGAGCCTTCCAGAAGGGAAGGACAATGTGAGGGCAGGCTTAGGAGGCAGAGCGAGTACTGGGCTTGGGGTGGGTTGTGTAATTCCATATGAGAGCTTGGGTGTCCTAGGAGTGAGAAGGAAGTTCCAGACTTTTAAATTTATCACGTTTTAATTTTCTAAGTCTGAGGTCTAAGTCAAGTCTAGGAGATAGTCAGGCTGTGTTGTGAAATGGACCTTAGAATCAATAGGAGAGTGACAGCAGAGAGAAGGATGCCACTCCCATGGAACAAAGGAAACCAGCATCCTGTGTGAGGGTCTCTTTTGTGACTTGCAAGGGGTTCACCAACATTACTATTGATGTCATTTTGGGAAAGCAGGACATAACTAAAGGGAGACTCTAGTTTTGGAGAGACATGAAGTGAGGCACATGGGCCTTAACCATGACTTGTTCTTGCTTTACCATCCACTGAGCAAGCTTGTCTGTGTGTGTGGGCAGGTGCAGCCTCCTCTGAAGATGAGCTCCTATCAGCAGAAGCAGACCACCATCCCACCCCCTCAGCTGGAGCAGCACCAGGTGAAGCAGCCTTGCCAGCCTCCACCTCAGCAGCCTCCAGTGCCCTGTGTGCCTGACGACATCAGCGATCCTGGCCAGACCAAGGTGCCCCTGCCTGGCATCAAGGTCCCCCTGCCACAAGAGCCTGTCCACCCCCAAATCCCTCATCCTGTTGACCCCCTGCCTGGCATCAAGGTCCCCCTGCCACAGGAGCCTTTTAACCCCCAAGTCCCCCATCCAGTTGACCCCCTGCCTGGCATCAAGGTCCCCCTGCCACAGCCTATCAAGCCCCAAGTCCCCCATCCTGTGGACCCCCACCCTGGCATCAAGGTCCCCCTGCCACCACAGCCTGTCAACCCCCAAGTCCCCCACCCTGGCACCAAGGTTCCAGTGCCACCCACTCCAGTGGTCACTCCAGGACCAGGGCAGCAGAAGACCAAGCAGAAGTGACATGGTCCACAGCCACCATTGCAGCTGGCCACCCCTTGATGATAACCACCTTCTCCTCTGTCTGTGCTGTGTAGAACTTGCCATCCCCTTGAGTCAGAGGGTCTTTCTTATTTGCATCTTAAGTAGATGTGCTTTGAAGTTTCTTGTTCTCCTCGCTTTGGAGTTCCCAGAGACCTCTGAATTGAGTAGAGACTCTTAGTCATGGCCTTCAGCTACTCACTATTCATCTGCAGAGGGATCTGGGTTGGTAAGAAATGCATGTTTCCTGCTCTGTCCTCATTAAATCCCTTTTAAACTCACTCTCGACTCTGTGTGTCATTGGGTGACTCTGTGCCTCCCCGGCTGTCCCATCAGGAGTAGGACCAGCAGACCAAGACAAACTGGCACTGACATCATTTATCTAATCCTGATACCATGTGTTTCTATAAGTCTGTGTGTGTGATGGCATTCAGGGGCATCCCTGGAATGGCAATGGAGCTCAAGTTTGTCCCCCAGGCAGCCACACCTAGGGCAGATCTCTCCTCTCTCACTGCACTGAGTCATGCCTGAGTCCTGTGGTGCTGACTCCAAGGCAGTTGAGTTCTTGAGTACTCTAACCCCAAGACTCCAGATTTCTCTCCCCTGCTCCAAAAGAAATCACCCCCACATATTTTAAACTGGTATTCTGACTTTCTTCAACTTCTTTTAATTCAGTTCTCCAACACATATACCCAAAGCATTACAGTCTTTGCAAATAGTTACCCACTCACATAATCATGCATACAAATTCTACCCTTGTTAAGCCACAGTTCTATCTTTATCTGATATCCATGCTGTGTGGAGATCTGGAACTTTCCAGGAAGGAAAGAAAGATGTAGAGTGCCTCCCTCTATGGAATTTGCATCCCAGATGTCTCAGCTTCTGAATTATGCTGCTGGTCACTATGCCTCACATCACAGATGTGGTGTTCACATTTTTTTCAAAGGTGGACACAAATGCACACCCACTCACCCAATAATAGCTCTCTTAAAATAACATGAAAAGTCCTATTATTTTTTCTTTTAAACTGAATTTATTTATTAACACTATAGAGAAGAAGAAAGAGAATTGGAGTATCATTGTGGCACAGGATGCCCAGGCTTAAACCTCTTGCTTGAAATTCTAGTGCCTTAGCCACTGAGCCATCTCTATATCTGCTCACTTGTGATTTTGCTTTATCTAAATCAATTTTAATAGAGGATAAATGGTTTACAGTACAGTTGTTGACATAAGATACAATTTCTCCAAATTAGGTCCCCCTCCACCTTTGTGCACTGGGACCCTAACACCTTTTCCTTTCTCCTTTTCCCTCCTTCTCTTTTGCTCTGATGAAATACACCATACCCCAAGTTTCCCTTTGTGCAAAGATCTAAGTATTAAGTTATTAGAAAAAGGAGGTGAGAACGAAGCAAGGATTACATGATTACATAATTCAGGTCAGAAGAGTAATCATCCATAGACTGGCAGAGAAAGGTCTCTAAGAAAGAGTCAAAGGTGAAAAGAGTATTAAGTGTGCACACTGCATTTCAAGAAAAAGAAATGGTTAGTTATAGAAATAAAATTAAGTCAGAATGACAAGAAATTATTCTGCATGGCCCCTAGAGCCTATTTCTCTACATCCCCAGCCCCCTCTGTCACTCTCCACTGTAGTCTTAATGTCAAGGACAATCAGGCTTACAGATCACTGTAGAGTGGGTCTGGTACATTAAGAAGCTTTTTTTAAAATTTTTTTTATCATATTTATTTATTTTCCCTTTTGTTACCCTTGTTGTTTTTATTGTTGTTGTTGATGTCATTGTTGGATAGGACAGAGAGAAATGGAGAGAGGAGGGGAAGACAGAGGGGGAGAGAAAGATAGACACCTACACACCTGCTTCACCACTTGTGAAGCGACTCTCCTGCAGGTGGGGAGCCGGGGGCTCAAACTAGGATCCTTATGCCGGTCTTTGCACTTTGCCACATGCACTTAACTGCTGCACTACTGCCCAACTCCCAAGAAGCTTTATTTTTTTTAAGTAATGAAGTAAAAAGAAAATTCCATAAGGGCTATTGTAGTCATTGAAGAGTGTGTCTTATTTCTTGTCCACCTGGGTTATTCATAACAACAAGCAGGTGCAAGGCAGGTGACAGGTGGCCTCTGGTCACACAAACATTCCAGACAGAGCTGATAAGGACTCAGATATTGGAAACTGTGACAGAAGTTGGCCAACAGGACCTTGCAAGGTGATAAAAAGTAGTCATACTGTCTGGGGTGGGTAGTACTTGGATTTGGAAAACATACTCCTTGGCGATGACTTCATGTCATTCTGATTTTAGCAGTGATGATGTGTAGCAATAATACTAGGGTCATTTGTAATGAAATACATTCATCTCAAATAGGGACATGAAGCCCACCATACATGGTTTCTGTGAATACTGAGTATTTCAAACAGCTTAAAGAAGAGTTCCTCAAACAAGAATCTAAAGTTTTAGAGATCTGTCTGACTCTTGAGATGTCAATGTTATTTTGCTGGTTTATTATGTGTGTAGACAAAGATTACATATATTAGGAAGTTCATTGCAGCAATGGATCTAAGCAAAAACTGGGTAGAAACTTAAATTTATTTATTTAGATAGATTTAAAATATATATTACTTGGGCTATTGCTAGGACTACAAGATGAATACACAGCTCCAGCCGGCTATTTCTTTCCTTTATTTATTTATTTATTTATTTATTTTTCTTTTGATTTGTTACAAGAGAGAAATAGAGAGGAAAAAGAGAGGTAGAAAGAGAGCAAGAGAGACAAGCAGTGCCACACCTGGTTGGATTCACACATTACAGTACACAAAGACCTAGGCTTAAGCACCTGATCCCCATCTGTGGGGGGCTCGGTGGGGGAGCTCCACTAGCAGTGAAAGTACTGTGGGTGTCTCTTTTCCCTCTCATCCTATACCTCTCCTTCCCCCTCAATATCTCTCTGTCTGTACCCAAAGTAGATAAAATATATTTTTTGAAAAAGAGAAAAGAAGAGACATCTTGAGATCTGCTTCACCACTCATGAAGCTTCCTATCTTTAGTTGGGAACCTGGGGCATAAGCCCAGCTCTTTGTGCATAGTAACATGTATGCACAGTTAGATGTGCCACCATCTGGCCCTCTAGATATATACTTTAATCGATAATTAGTTTGATAGTCAAGAGGGTCTCTGTGTGT
This sequence comes from Erinaceus europaeus, assembly GCF_950295315.1. Lineage (NCBI taxonomy): Eukaryota > Metazoa > Chordata > Mammalia > Eulipotyphla > Erinaceidae > Erinaceus > Erinaceus europaeus. Next base: position 51,779,950 of record NC_080172.1, on the reverse strand, counting down.
TGTGATTATACAGCAGCCATGAAAAGGAATTTGGGACTGGCAGAAGAAGTCATCTGGATAGTACACCTGCTTTGCTATGTGTGCAGTCTGGGTGTGAGTCCAGCACCCAGCACACTGAAGGAAGCTTTAGCTTTGTGATTCGTTTACCTCTCTGACTCTGCATCTGTCTTCCTATCTGTAAAGGTCTTTGTGGAGTGGTAGAGTACAAAATAAGCAAATAAATTTAATCTAAATGTCATTGAGTAGCATGGGGATGGTACACAGTTAAGAGTACAGGACTTGGGGTGAAGAGTAGGTAGCATAATGGTTATGCAAACAGACTTTCATGCCTGAGACTCCAAAGCCCCAGTTTCAATCTCCCCCATCACCATAAGCCAGAACTGAATAGTGCTCTGGTAAAAAAAAAAAAAAAATACAGGACTTGCATGAGTGAAACCCCTGGCACTGTCGATGCCAAAGCAAAGCAATGCTCTGGTATCTTTATCTCTATCACTGTTTTAATATCTTTGTCTCTCTAACTAAACAGATAAATATAACTTTAAAAGAGAGTTTACACCTGGTTGAGGGCACATGTTACAGTGCACTTGAGCCCAGGCTCAAGCCACCATCCCCACTTGCAGGAGGAAAGCTTCACAAGTGGTGAAGTAGTGCCACAGGTGTCTCTATCTCTCACCTTCTCTATTACCCCTACCATCTCAATTTCAGTCTGTCTCTATCCAATAAATACAGATAATACTATTTTTTTTTAAAAAAAAGAGTGTCATAGACTAATGATTAGTAAATGTTCTCAGTAATTGCTCAGGCCATCTGTTCTGCTTTGTATCTTAATGCTTTTTAGCCACCAAGCTGCAGATGATACCATGACTCCAACCTGACTTTCCTGGGCAGATGACCTCACCAATGTGTCCTGGAGCCCCACCTCCCTAGTGCCCTACCCCACTAGGGAAAAATAGAAATAAAGTGGGAGTATGAATCAATCTGTCAATTCCCATGTCCAGTGAAGAAGCAATTACAGAAGCCAGAACTCCCACTTTCTGCACCCCGTTAAGATCTTTGGTCCATATTCTCAGAGGGATAAATAATAGGGAAGCTTCTAATGGAGGGGGTGGGATACAGAACTCTGGTGGTGGGAATTATATGCAGTTGTACCCCTCTTATCCCACAATCTCATCAATCATTATCAAATCACTAATAATAAAAACAATGCTTTGTTTTTCTGTACTATATAATCTTATTTAATTTCTCAGTGTTTTAACATGATATTAAAAATGTAGAAGTAAAAGACTTCATGTAAACAAGAACATCACCATAATACTTGTCATATATCAGAGCAAATAAAAAACTGTTGAATAATGTCACTTCAATACCTTAAATCCATAATATCAATAAATATCAGTGACTTAAATTCACCCATTAAAAGGCACAGAGTGGGAGTATGGATCAGAAAACACAATCCAACCACATCTGCTTGCAAGAATCCCACCTTACCCAACAATACAACACAAACTTAAAGAGAAAGGAGTGAAAACTTATAATACAAGGAGGTCAGTAGCGCAGCATGTTAAGCACACATAGTGTGAAGCACAAGGACCAGTGTAAGGATCCCAATTCTGTCGTATGCTTTACATTGGTTTGTTCTAGCCCTCCCCCCGCCAAGAGAATTGGATGAGTCCTGTTAATTTCGCGGGCCTGCTTGGCCCCGCCCCAAGGAACCCCGGGAGAGGGTTCCTGAGTTCGAGAGTTCCAGAGTTCCGGAGTTCCTGAGTTCGAGAGTTTCAGGGTTACAGAGTAAGAGAGAGTTCCAGTGTGCCAGAGTTTCAGAGGACTCTCAAGTAAGAGAGTTCCAGAGTTCCAGAGTTGGAGAGTTCTGGAGTTCAAGAGTTCGGGAGTTTGAGAGTAAGAGAGGGTGTTTGTGCCGCCGCAAAGAGACAGCAGAGTTCTGTTTGGTGATTAGTTTGTCTTAGTTTATGAATCGTTGTTCGTGAATAAAGAAATACAGCTTCCCTGCCCAGCCGTTGTCTCCGCGTCTCTGTTACCCGCCGTGAAGCAAGCAAGCCAGTCCGGCAAGAGCCTACAAATTTTAACAACACAATTCAAGCCCCCAGGTCCCCATCTTCAAGAGAGTCACCTTATAGGCAGTGAAGCAAATCTGCAGGTATCTATCTTTCTCTCTCCCACACTGTCTTCACTTCCTCTCTCCATTTCTCTTTATCCTAGCCAACAACATCATCAATGACAACAACAATAATAATACCTACAACAACAATAAAACAAAAAGGGGGAAGCAAAAAATATTATTTATTTATTTATTTATTTTGCCTGAGCCTGAAATCTAATATGCAGGTAAATGCTAATTATTGCCTGGGGAGATTATGTCATGGCTGGAAGAAGGACCAGAAAGCTGGATCAGGGAAGAGAGTAGCTCCCAAATATGGGCAAGATATATAAATATTGTTGACTGTAAACCCCATCGATTTGTTGTGATCTGGGGCCCATATTCACCTTAGGAGCCTATATGACCTCTGCATCCCTGTAGATCTTTTAATTTAAAAATTAAAAAATCAAGAGAAAATTATCATACAGGCTAATGGACCACAAAAAAAGGGCAGGAACAGGTATTCTCATCGCTGACACAATAGACGTAAGTTAAATAAAGTAATAAAAGATAGACAAGGTCATTATATAATGATCAGAGGATCAATCAATCAAGAAGACTTAACAATTATTAACATCTATGCATCCAATGAGGGACCATCTAAATACATCACTTATTGAAAGACCTACAAAAAATACATCAGTAGTAATACAGTAATAGTAGGAGACTTCAACACCCCACTCTCACACTTAGACAGATCAATGAAGCAGAGAATCAACAAAGAAACAAGAGAATTAATTGAAGAAACAGACAGACTAGACCTCCTGGACATTTTCAGAATTCTTCACCCAAAAAAATTGGAATACACACACTTTTCAAATCCATATAGCACATCCTCATAGTCCACATGTTAGGCCACAAAGACAGTATCAACAAATTCAAGAGCACTGAAATCACCCCAAGCATCTTCTCAGACCACAGTGGAGAATAGCTAATATTCAAAAAACAAACAGAAAATTACTAAAATTCACAAAAATTTGAAACTCAACAACTTAATAACTGCTGTATAAAAGTGGCACTCAAGATAGAAATTCAAATGTTTCTAGAAAAATAAATGAAAATGAAGACATGCGCCATCAGAATTTATGGGACACAGCTAAAGCAGTACTTAGAAGAAAACTCATAGTCATACAAGCACACATTAGAGAACAAGGAAAAGCTCAAGTAAACAACCTGACTGCACATCTTAAAGACATAGAGGAAGAGGAACAAAGGAACCCCAACACATCCAGAAGGACTGAAATCACCTAAATTAGAGCAGAAATAAACAACATTGAAAATAAGAGAACCATACAAAATATCAATGAAGCTAAAAGTCAGTTCTTTGAAAAATTAAACAAAACTGAAACCTTAGCCAAACTCACTAAAAATAAAAGGGGAGAAGACTCAAATAAATAGAATTGTAATGATAGAAGGGATATTACAACTGACACCACAGAAATCCAAAAAGTCATGTGAAACTATATGCCACCAAGATAGAGAATCTAGAAGAAAGGGAAGAATTCCTAGAAATATATACCCTTCCAAAACTGAACCAGGAAGAACTACAGAACCCAAATGCACCAATCACAGACAAAAAAATTGAAACAGTTATTAAGAATTTTCCTAACAACAAAAGTCCTGGACCAGAAGGCTTCACAAATGAATTCTACAAAGCCTTCAGGAAACAGTTAATACATATTCCACAAGACTGAAGAAACAGGAACACTCCCTTCCACCTTCTATGAAACCAACATCACCCTGATAGCAAAAGCAGTTAGGGACACAACAAAAAGGAAAACTAAAGACCATTATCTCTGAAGAATATAGATGCTAAAATATTAAACAAGATCCTAGCCAACCGAATACAGCGAAATATCAAAAAGATTGCTCATCACAACCAAGTGAGATTTATCCCAGTAATGCAAGGCTGGATCAATACACATAAGTCAATCAACATCATCCACCACATCAATAAAAGCAAAACCAAAAACCACAACATTATCTCAATAGATGCAGAGAGAGCCTTTGACAAAATCTAAAACCCATTCACACTCAAAACACTACAAAAATGGGTATTGGTAGGAAATTTCTCAAGATAGTGGAGTCCAGATACATTAAACCTATAGCCAACATCAAACTCAATGGACAGAATTTGAAAGCATTCCCCCTCAAATCAGATACTAGAGAGGGCTGTCCATTATCACCACTACTTTTCGTTTTTTACTTTATTTTATTATATTTTGACAACAACTTTTATTTCTTTCTAATGACATTAAACACAACTGCTACGAGGGGAAAAAAAACATAATAAAGAGGAGGCACCAAACTTCAGTTTCATAATTGGTCTTGGTAACAACTCAAGTAAATCAGGGTCTGCATTAGAAGCAAAGCTACAGGGTATCTCTGTCTCTCACAACTATGCAAACAGTACATTCTTATTCTGCTTTGTGGAGACCCTGTGGTGAGGATGCTGATTGCAAAAAGCTAGGCAGTCAAGTTAAATGTATATATCCATTACTCAAGCAAAATCACATGGAGCCAAGAATTACACATGGAATATTAGATATAGAGGCCAACACCAAATATGAGATATAGAGCACTAAAAACAGATTACAAAGTCAGATTCTACCTACTGCCATCTTTAATTCGAACATGTCTGACGAGTTTTCTTTGGCTTTATTTTTTTTTCTTAAATAATAACATCATATTAACTGCTAGAGAACAGTTCTCTCTTCCTCCCCCAGCCCAACAGATTTAATTAAGCTGCTAATGCTTTAGAAAAACAGAATTATTTGAACAAAGAGGAAATGTGATTGTCACATTTTCTAGTTAACCCATCACTCACTTAATTTGTAGGCGATGCTCCTATTACACATTCTAACTTAAGCTTTCCTGTACAACGGAAGCAGGAACATCAGTCTCAGATTTTTGCCCAAGCAAAATACTGTACCCTCACTCCTTGGGCTAGCTAGACAGTTATGATATTAAGTTACTCCAGTTACAAGTAACTTTTACTATTCTTTGATTCCAAAGGTAGATGTTTTCATGTCTCACTCCATTAAGCTAATTTAGGGAAACCTAAAGGAGAAATGACTGATGTTGTAAATGTCAACTAAACTGTTTGAAATAATAAATTCTGACCCCTGTCATTAAACAAAACTTCCTTGCATTTTGGTCTCAGAACCTAAACCATATAAATGTCCAAGGAGAAAAAAGCTCTTGATTAGATAAAAACAGTAAACATTTATTTAAAAGTATCATCTAAATTAACTGGTGGTATAAATAACCAAGTTCTTTCCCAAGCCAGCTTCCAAGTAAGGGTAGGTCTATGATTGTTAATTATATACAAAGACAGGGCTAAAGAAACAGTATGGGGCAAAGAGAGCTAGTCCATTATGATAAGTTTGCTGCTACAATAATTATATATAACCTTCACAGAGAGTGAACAATAACACAAATACTAGTCAGGGCCAAAATCTCCCAGAAGATGTCTATAGCTTTCTATAGAGAATTAACAATCTCTTAAAACATCCATTATGGGGGGTCGGGCGGTGGCGCAGTGGGTTAAGTGCATGTGGCGCAAAGCGCAGGGACCGGCGTAAGGATCCCCACCTGCAGGGGAGTCGCCTCACAGGCGGTGAAGCTTGTCTGCAGGTGTCTATCTTTCTCTCCCCTTCTCTGTCTTCCCCTCCTCTCTCCATTTCTCTCTGTCCTATCCAACAACGAATTGCATCAACAAGGGCAATAATAATAACCACAACGAAGCTACAACAAGGGCAACAAAAGGGGGAAAAAATGGCCTCCAGGAGCGGTGGATTCATGGTGCAGGCACCAAGCCCAGCAATAACCCTGGAGGAGGAAAAAGAAAAAAAAAAAAAAAAAACATCCATTATGATGGGTGCACAGAATCTGTCAGATTGAGTTAGAACACCAAATCTTAAAACTTAATCAGTTTAACTGTTTTGAGAAAATGTGTATCAGGTATTTGATCAAATGAGAGGTAACATCCAGAGTCCAAAGGTACCTCATAACTAATAATGGAGAAGAAATGCCTCTCTAAGATTTCTCCTACAAGAGAGAGTCACTGACTACCAATTTGTACTCAAAGTTGAGGTGTTACAACAGATATAACTGAAGATCAACTTGACATCTTAATGGCACTGACTTTTCTGCACCATTCTAGAGTCAAGATTTTGGTTGGGCAGTTCTTCATTAGGACTTGGAGACTTGTCATGAGACTTACTTATGACCAACAGGGTATAAAATGACACTGGTAGGATCCTAAGGAGTATAGTGGCTACTGGTGAAAAAAGGAAAATCCTTAGAGGCAGAAAATAATTCACAAGATCACAAATCAATAGGGGTTAGTTAGCAACCTTTTGTCAGAGTTACAACATATAAGATTTGTAAACACTACTGTGCAATATAAATTTAGTGAAGAATAAAAACAATGCAAAAAGTAAAAAATAAAGGCAGCTAGGTACAACAGTAGAATATAAGATTTACTTTTAACAGGATTTTTGTCCCATTCTGTTCTACTTCAAATATGCTGGATTACCAACACTAAAATACTGATATTTTGTATTATTATATTTAGGAACAGATTTTAAAAGAGGTCTGTTCAAAGTTATTTATATTTACTTATAAGCCATTGGCAAAGACTAACACTATCTTATAATCTAATAAAGAATTTCTTCTTTACAAGAGATTTTTAAAAGTTGATTTCTTTGGGTGTCGGACTTCTCACCCACACTGAAGTGGGTGTTTTGGCTTAATGTTGGCTTTTAGCAGGCAGACACCTTCAGTTAGAAAAATAAAATTACACCTTCAACTTAATACTGCTTAAACAATCACACATACAGAAAATTTCAAGTTAGCAGTGCACTATTTCCAATAGGTAACAAGTTTTTTTAAATAAAAAATATTGTGGAAAATAAATCCAAAACAGAAGAGATGCTGCCTTGGACAGGATCCTGACCAAGGACCTTCACTGCTGATGAGATGAGAAAAAAGGAGTGCATGGGAGCCATTGGAATCGATGGTGGCTTCATTCATTTCTATCAACCCACTGAGTCAGACTGTATCTTTGCTGGGAATTCTGTCAGAACTGGGCACAGTTTCGTTTGGTAAGGTCTGAAGGATGCTGCCACTTTGGGGTATGCGTATGAAGAACTTGATCCATTAAGGCACAGAGCTCCCCCCAAGTACCTTGGTTAACATCCTCTGAGCCTTCTAAGTGAGCAATGACATTACTGAGATACCTTTGCTTCTCTGCTTCTAGATCTGCTTGAGGAGCATGAGTCCTGGTTTGGGTTTGTAGAACAGGAATGACTTTTCCTAGTCTTCTCTCTTGGGCTTTTAGCTTCTCAGAATCCTTGCCAAGAGCACCCTGCCTTTTGTCTGATGAAATGGAAATAACTGGAGAACTCATTTCATTTGATTTATGTGATCCATTTTTTCATGATGACTGGACTTGGGGAGTTTCTGAGTGGTCCAAGATTTGAGAGACTGCAGAGACAGTTTTCTTACTGTTTAAAGGAAAAGGGAAATGAGACCCATTTGGGGCAGAGTTATTAGGGCCAGTTCCTTCAGATTCAGTGCAAAGGTTGGTCTTATTTGGGCTAAGACCATCTTCTGTTATCTTACTTTCAAAGGAGGAAGGTTTTTCATTATCTCTAGAGAAGTCAGACTTTTCCTTATCAAGCACAGCACAGCAAACTGTTGGATCAAATGGTGCAACAACTGTTATTTTCTTGAGATTCTTTTCTACTGAAAAATGTCTGTTTAGTGGTTTAGTAGGAGATGGTCCATAACCAGGTGATGTAGTTAGTTGAGGTAGTTTCAAGAGGCCAGGGGTCTCATCTACTGGACCTAAGCTGTTCAATGAATCTTTCTCTTGGGGCACATCACTTTTTTTTTTGATTTAAGAAAGGATTAATTAACAAAACCATAGGGTAGGAGGGGTACAATTCCACACAATTCCCACCACCCAATCTCCATATCCCACCCTCTCCCCTGATAGCTTTCCCATTCTCTATCCCTCTGGGAGCATGGACCCAGGGTCATTGTGGGTTGCAGAAGGTAGAAGGTCTGGCTTCTGTAATTGCTTCCCCGCTGAACATGGGCGTTGACTGGTGGGTCCATACTCCCAGTCTGCCTCTCTCTTTCCCTAGTAGGGTGTGTCTCTGGGGAAGCTGAGCTCCAGGACACATTGGTGGGGTCTTCAATCCAGGGAAGCCTGGCCAGCATCCTGATAGCATCTGGAACTTGGTGACTGAAAAGAGAGTTAACATACGAAGCCAAACAAATTGTTGAGCAATCATGGACCCAAAGCTTGGAATAGTGGAGAGGAAGTGTTAGGGGGGTACTCACTGCAAACTCTAGTGAACTTCTGCTTTCAGGTATATATACCTAAAAGGGAAACTAAAAGCAGGACCTGACCAAATTGTAAGTAGGGCACCAAAGTAAAAACCCTGTGGTGAGGGGTAGACATGCAGCTTCCTGGGCCTGTGGGGGATGGGAGTGGGTGGGAGGGATGGGTCACAGTCTTTTGGTGGTGGGAATGGTGTTTATGTACACTCTTAGCAAAATGTAGACATATAAATCACTAGTTAATTAATATGAGAGGGGGAAAATCAATTGTATGTCTCAAAGTTTTTCAAAACACAAACTGATTCTTTTTAATATATAGGCTGTGTATTTGATATGCAGACTCTCTCAAAAGTCTAGACCAAGTAGATCAGAATCATCCAATAGCACAGCTATATATAAGATACTGGGTACTGTACAGCAAACCATAACAAAAGGACTTTTCAAAGTTAACACAATTACCAAATAATGTGAAGATAACATTAACTATCGATTGTCTTTTTGAATCCTAAGACAGCAGGAACCTCACATCTCCACTATAGAGCCCCTAATTCCCCCAGTCCTGGAACCATTGGATAGGGCCCACTTTCCCGTATGCCTTTCCCAATCCATATCAAATAATATTGCATCTGCGGATCACAACCTAACCAACATAATGATTGCCACCTCAACATGCTTCACTTCAGACTGTGTCCAGAGACTTCACATGTGGAATGACAACCCTTCAGCTTCATTACTCGGGTGAGACCTTTCTTTCATAGTATACTCTAATTTCATCTCAGGTGGTTCACTTTCTAACAAAGTCCCAAAAACTAGATATACACTAGTTTCTGTGAGAGAGAGCATATGTTCACACGGGGCACATCATTTTGAATTTGACTCCCTTCTCCTTCATTCTTGACATGGCTATCGTCATTTTTAAGAAGCTTTCCTCTACAAGTGTTCTCATTTGATGAGTCATCATCCTTCAAGAGCTCTTGAACCTCTTCCTCTGTAAAACTGAATTATCCATCATCTTCTTCTCCTTCAGATGGCTCTAGCAAGGAGTCATTCAATTCATCCTTATCCAAGGACCCCCCCAGAAAATGTGGCACTATCTTTAGGTGAAAAAGAGGTACCAGAAGACTATTCAGAGGGCACTAGTGAGCACATCGTATCTCGGAAAGCCTGGCCGAAGCCAGGGCGAATGACTGAGCCTCACTCCACCCCCGGCGCCATTTTATGTCCCCTCCCACCATTACTTTTCAACATGGTATTGAGAGTTCTTGCCTTAGCAATCAGGCAAGAGAAAGAAATCAAAGGAATACATATTGGAAGGGAAGAAGTCAAACTCTCACTATTTGCAGATGATATGATAATATACATAGAAAGACCTAAGGAATCTAGCAGAAAGTTACTGGAAATCATTATGCAATATAGTAAGGTATCAGGCTACAAAATCAGTGTACAAATATCAGTGGCATTTCTTTATGCAAACACTAAATCTGAAGAAGAGGACACCCAGAAATCACTTCCATTCACAGTCACAGTAAAATCAATACAGTGCCTAGGAATAAACCTGACCAAGAAGTGAAAGACTTGTATGCTGGAAACTATGAGTCACTATTAAAAGAAATAGAAAATGATATCAAGAAATGGAAAGACATCCAATGCTCATGGATTGGAAGAACAAATATCATCAAAATGAATATTCTCCCCAGAGCCATATACAAATTCAATGTGATATCCTTCAAAATCCCAAGAATAGAACAAAAATTGTAGTCATTTATCTGGAACCAGAAAACACCTAGAATCACCAACACAGTCCTGAGGAAATGAAACAAAAATGGAGGCATCACACTCCCAGATATCAAACTACATTATAAGGCCATCATAATCAAAACAGCCTGGTACTGAATCAAAAATAGGTACACAGACCAGTGAAACAGAATTGAAAGCCCAGAGATAAACCCCCCACACTTCTTGATATCTAATTTTTGATAAAGGGGCCAAAATATTAAGTGTAAGAAGGAGGCTCTCTTCAATAAATTGTGCTGGGAAAACTGGGTTGAAACATGCAGAAGAATGAAACTGAACAACTATCCCACAAGAAGCAACATTCAACTCCAAATGGCTCAAAGACCTGGATGTTAGACGAGAAAATATCCAATACTTAGAGGAAAACATTGGTGGAACATTTTGCCACCTAAATTTCAAGGACATCTTTGATGATACAAATCCAACTGCAAGGAAGACTAAAACAAATACAAATCTATGGGACTACATCAAATTGAAAAGCTTCTGCACATCAAAAGAAACCATCATCAAAACAAAGAGACCCCTCACAGAATGGGAGAAGATCTTCACATGGCATACATCAGACAAGAGACTAATCACCAAAATATACAAAGAGCTCAGCAAACTTAGCAATAAAAAAGCAAATAACCCCATCCAAAAATGGGCAGAGGATATGAACAGAATATTCACTATAAAATGTATCCTAAAGACTGAAAAACACATGAAAAATTGCTCCAGGTCACTGATTGTCAGACAAATGCAAATAAAGACAACACTGAGATACCACCTCACCCCTGTGAGAAAGGCATACATCAGAAAGGACAGCAGCAACAAATACTAGAGAGGTTGTGTGGACAAAGGAACCCTTCTGCACTGCTCATGGGAATGTAAATTGGTCCAGCCTCTGTGGAGATCATTCTGGAGAACTCTTACAAGGCTAGACATGGACCTTCCATATGACTCAGTAATTCTTCTGCTAGGGATATACTCTAAGGACTCCATAACACCCAACTAAAAAATATATATTTATACACCTATATTCATAGCAGCACAATTCGTAATAGCTAAAACTTGGAAGCAACCCAGGTGCCCAACAACAGATGAATGGCTGAGAAAGCTGTGGTATATTTACACAATGGAATACTACACAGCTATTAAGAACAATAAACCCATCTTCTCTTACCTATCTTGGATGGAGCTAGAAGGAATTATGTTAAGTGAGTTATGTCAGAAAGACAAAGACAAGTATGGGATGATCCCACTCATATATAGAAGTTGAGAAAGGAGAAAAGAAAGGGAAATTCAAAGCAGGATCTGACTGAGTTTGGAGTAGGACATCAAAGTAAAAATCTCTGGGTGAAGGTGGATGCTCAGCATTGCTTGGGGGGGGGGGTAGGATGGGATGGGACACAGACTTTTGGTGGTGGAAATGGTGTTTATGTACACTCCTATTAACTTGTAGTTATATAAATCACTATTTAATTAATATGAAAGGGGAAAATTGATTGAATGTCTCAAACTTTTTAATGCATAGACCATAGGCTGAGTCTTTGGAATGTTGACTCTCTTAAAAACTTAAACCAGGAGAACAGAAGCAACCAGTGGCATTACTTTATAAGATATATATATATATAACATCAAAGGACAAATTACAGTAAGGTCGTGTATGATACAGCAAATCCTAATAATGGGATTTTCATAATCAACTTAATTGCCAAATAATTTGATTATAGCAATAACTGTTTATTGCCTTTTAAACCCTAAGACAGTAGGAACCTCCCACTTCCTCTATAAAGCCCAAATTTCCCTCAGTCCTGGAACCTCTAGGGTAAGGCTCACTTTCCTCCATGCTTCTCTCAGTTCATACCAACTGATACTACATCTGTTGATCCCAACACATTCAATGCAGTGAGTACCACCTCAGCATGCTTCACATCGGAATGTGTCCAGAGACATCAGGCATGGAATGTCAACCCTTCGCATCATTACTTGTGTGAGACACTTCCTTTCTCATGGACTCCCTAATTCCATTTTGGGTGGTCTCAGATGAGAACTTTCCTTTTATAGGGTTCTCTAATTCTATTTCAGGTGGTTCACTTCCTAACAAAGTCACAAAACCTAGATATAGACCAGGTCCCATGATATAGGGTATATGTTCACATGCATCCTTAAATTAGGAAAAAAATATATACCTGAAAGGGCACAATAGTCTACAGTGAGTCAATATATGCAGCAAGCAAGTAGAAAGACCTAAAAAGACACTATAAAGTTCCTAATGAAGTAGTGTCCACTTAGACCTAGATACCCTCCTCACCTACTTCCCATTACACTTCCCTCAGTCACTCCAAAGCTAATCTTATCAAGTAAGCACTACAAAAGCTGAATAAAGGCAAGAGACTAGCATACTTTAATGATGACTCTTTAGTCACTGTCAGGGCACCTCATCAGCTGTGTCCCTAGTCAGGGAGTCCTGGGGTTCCCACACAGACATGATGAGCCTAGACCTCTAGTAGATCCCTCTCTCCATTATCATTGGTCATCTCCATAAGGAACAACATAATGGACCCCTTTATGAGCCCCCATAGGACCTTACCCTCAATGTGGATCAACAATGTTCCATCCTCCAAAGTGGGGTTGGATAACATACTCTATCTACCACCTGAAATTGGTGCAACTAGGAATGTTTCTACTTATGACCACAGAAGGTGAGTTCAGACCTACAGGGATGTGGAGTTTACATTGGCTCCTGTGCTGAATATGGGCCCCAGATCAAATGATGGGGTTTACAGTCAACAGTATTTTGAAAATTTCCCTATAATTGGGAGATACTCTCTTCCCTGATCCAGCTTTCTAGCCCTTTTTCCAGCCATGACACCATCTCCCCAGACAATAACTTGTGTCCAACTGCATATCAGATGTCAGATTCAGGCAAAACTAATAAAGTCATGGGCCCTTTGGAATATACCTAAAATAGACCTACAAGCTATTTCCAAAACAGAGACCCCCCCAATCTTCATCTGCAATATTTAAGCCTCTAGTTTCACTATTAGTCAATAATTTATATGGCTTTATATGTTAACTCTTTTTCAACAACCAGGTTCTAGATGCTAACATGATGCCAATTGGACTTCCCTGGGCAGATGACCCACCATTGTGTCCTGGAGTTCCGTTTCCCCAGAGCCTCAGCCTACTAAGGAAAGAGAGAGGCAGGCTGGCAGTATGGATCGACCTACCAATGCCCATGTGCATTGGGGAAGCAATTAAGGAAGCCAGACTTTCCACCTTCTGACCCTGGGTCCATACTCCCAGAGGGTTAAAGAACAGGAAAGCTATTATGGAAGGGGGGTGGGATATGAAGTTCTGGTAGTGGGAATTATACCCCTCTTATCCTCTGGCCTTGTCAGTGTTTCCATTTTATAAATAAATTAATTAATTAAAATAAAATAAATAAAATAAAAACACAGAAGTCAGTGAAGATATTGCTACCCTAGAAGGAAACAAATGTTCTGCCCATTCACAACATTCTTGAAACTCTGTAGCAGGCTCGGGGTGCCAAGAGATCCCAGACCTCATAGTTGCTGTGGCTTGAAAACTCCTGCCTGTTTCTTCTTCATTACTGAAACACTTGTTCAAAGAGCTTCACCTCTAACACAAAATTTGTCATCTGAGCAGCATCCCTCCTCAGCAAATAACTAGAAAAAGGTCTTGGGATGGTTACGCAATAAGACTTGCCTGCGGTGAGTCAATAAATGTAGCAAGCAAGCAGAAAGACTTAAAAAGACACCATAAAGTACCTAATGAAATAGTTTTTACTTAGACCTAGATACCTTCCCCACCTACCTTCTATTGCACATACCTCAATCACTCCAAAGCTAACCCTGTCAGACAAAGTAAGAACTACAAAAGCTGAATAAGGGCAAGAGACTGGCATACTTTAATGACGACTCTTTAGTCACTACCAGGCCACCCCATCATCTGGGACCCTAGTCAGGGAGTCCTGGGATTGCCACACAGACATGATGAGCCTAGACCTCTAACAAATCCCTCTCACCATTATCACTGGTCATTTCCATCAGGAACAACATAACAGACCCCTCTGTAGGCCCCCCTATTGGACCTGGCCCTCAATGTGAATAGATAATTGTAGGGAATATTCCATTCTCCAAAGCGAGGTTAGATAGCATACTCTTCCTATCACCCAAGGATGATGGATCCTGAAATTGTTGAAGCCTGGAATGTTCCTAGCCATGAGCACGGAATGTGAACTCAGACCTATAGGGATGAAGCTGTTACATAGGCTCCTGTGCTGACTATGGACCCCAGATCAGATTGATGGGGTTTACAGTTAACAATATTTCTATACTTTTCCCATATTTGGGAGCTACTCTCTCTCCCCTGATCCAGCTTTCTGGTCCTTTTTCCAACTGTGACACCACCACCCACCCCCAGATAATAGCTTATGTAACCTGCATATTGTATGGCAAGCACAGGCAAAAACTACTTGGGTCATGGACCCCTTGAAATATACCTAAAATAGACTTACTAGCTATTTCCAAAATGGAGACCCCCCATATCTTCCATCCACAATATTCTTACCTTTAGGTTCATGATTAGTCAATAATTTGCTCTACTTTATATCTTTAACTCTTTTCCAGCCAGCAGGTTCCATATGCTACCATGATGCCAACTGGACTTCCCAGGGCAGATGACCCCACCAATGTGTCCTGGAGCCCCACCTCCCCAGATCCCTGCCCCACTAGGGGAAGAGAGAGACAAGCTGGGAGTATGGATTGACCTATCAGTGCCCATGTTCAGCGGGGAAGCAATTACAGAAGCCAGACTTTCCACCTTCTACACCATATAATGTCCCTGGAGTCCATGCTCCCAGAGGGATAAAGAATAGGAAAGTTATCAGGGGAGGGAATGGGATATGGAGTTCCGGTGACAGGAATTGTGTGGAATTGTACCCCTCTTATCCTTTGGTCTTGTTAGTGTCTCCATTTTATAAATAAAAACTTAAAAAAAAAAGTTTGCATGCCTTAGGCACCAGAGGCCCCAGGCTCAATCCCCAGCACCACCATAAACCAGAGCTGAGCAGTGCTCTGGAAACAAACCAAAAAGCACCAGACACTCTTCTCTCAGAAAGGTCCCCTTTTAGTTATCTGGTCTAATCTAGGTGCCTTATACTGTGAGTGACCCCATTGAACCTCTTTCATTCAAGAAACCTAGGCATCCACCCTCCAGTAAAGTCAGGACTCCAACTCTCCAATTTCTCCCCTTCTATCCACCCACAACCTCCCAGGTCCGGCCCTAGAACAAGTCATACACCTGCCAGGAACTGTGAGTAACAAAACTTGTTTTTGCAGAATTGCTGCCAAAGTACATCTTGCAATCACAATAAGAACCAAAAGGGCCAGTTCAACCACAACATTGCCTCTGATCACAGAAATGGCAGTGTGGAACCCACGTCCTAACAGCCAGGTAAATGTCCAGGTGCTCCAAGTTCCATCTTCTCACCACAAGAAACATAATCCCAAGGAGCCATCCCTCTCCACACATCCCCAGCCCAATTCTAAACTTTTTTTTTTTGCCTCAAGGGTTATCACTGGGGCTCAGTGCCAGCACTATGAATCAATCCACTGCTTCTGGTAGCCATTTTTTTTTTCCATTTTATTGGATAGGACAGAGGGAAATTGAGTGGTTGGTAGATAGACAGGAAGAGAGAAAGATAAACAGATGCAGACCTGCTTCACCAATTGTAACACCTCACACCCTGGCCCAGCAAGTGGGGAGTGGGAACTTGACTCCAGAACTGGCTTATGTCACTTAACATGATTCCTTCAAGCTCTATCCATGGTGAGGCAAATTTTGTTTCTTTGTGAAGAACTTGAGGTTCAAATGATGCTCAGTTTGGCAAACTTTGAGTTTAAAGCCTAATAACTGATCTAACTTGTGTAGGTAAAGAGATGCACATTCAGTTTATCTTCATGGTTCTTCTTGAGTTTCTCACCTTATTTTTTCTTCATCCTGTCATAACTATGACCTCTACAAAGCCTGAAAAAAATAATATAGAACACTCTTTTCAATTCAGACAAAAAACAGCACTAGAAGGTTTTTGTTTTGCTTTGTTTTTTGTTTGTTTGTTTTTGTCTTTCTTATTTCTAGCTCAGAAAAGTGCCATTCCTATGGATTTAACACAACCACCTTTCTCCTCTATTCTTTGCCAGCCTCCAGTTTAATATCCCTAATTCTTCTTCTCTTTTCTGTTATCTTTCTTATGTGTAATTATCTTTCTGTTTTTTTGTTGTTTACCAGAGCACTGCTCAGCTCTGGCATATGGTAATTTGGGGCTAAAGCATGGAATGTTAGATGTCTCAAGCATGAAAAAGCATTTTGCACAACTATTATACTGTCTTCCCAGTCCTCTATTAGCTTTCATGCTCTACATTCAGTCTCTCCCCCAAGTGAACTGACTTAGCCAAACAAGCAGTGCTGGCAATTTGAAAAGACACTGTGACCTGACCTTGTGATACTTTCTAAAGTAGACTTTTGGGGTTTAAAATCAGTGACAGAGAAGAAGTAAAGTGGTTGATGGCAAGATAATGAATAAATATCTTATACAAATAGAGAACTCCAGCTAATTACAGAGGTTTCTTGACAATGGCTTAGAGCAAGAAGATGATATTTTTTCATCAGTCATTCCAGAAACCCTTGAGAATGAAACCGTATGTTTTCCAAATCCAATCCTGCTTTTGGAAACTTGTAAGGTGAAATCGAGTTCTAAACACTCAATTTAAATAAGTTTATTGAAATGTATCTTAAGTGTATTAAAATCTATGTAATATTTAACCATATAAGGTTAAGTGGAATGATGCCTAGTGGCAACATTTTCTGAAAGACATTTTGGTCATACCATGTGGAGGTAAATTGGATAAAAACTAGTGACTCAAGAGACTTTACAATAATGCCTCAATATCTTTCTCTCCACATCTTCACTAACACTTGTCATCTCCTGTTTTGTTGTTGTTGTAAGTCATTCTCAGGTGTGAAGTGGAATCTCAATGTGATTTTAATTAGCATTTCTCTACTGTAAATGACTGCTTTGAACTTGTACTATTTACATGTTATACTTAAAAAATTGCCAATGTTCTAGAAATATTTCATTAAGACTTCTGAGTAAGACCAGAAATAAAATGTATGAATTTATATATTGTTTCTAATTTTATCTTAATAAATGTGAATCATGTCTAACTGCAGGAATTAATGTTCTATGATAGGAACTTCTGGGAAACATGGCCATGGAATAACAGAGAACAGAACAGACTTTCCTCCAAAACAAGAAATAGCTACAAGTGTCAAACTTGGCAAACTTTATCAAATATAGCTGATACATCCACAGAAGCACTTCAGCCTCAGACACTAGGTTCCAGATGCTACTGACTTGGTTCCATTCTGACTTTCCTGGGTAGACAACCTGAACAATGCTTCCTGGAACATGCCTCTCCAGAGCTCTACCCCACTAGGGAAAGACAAAAACAGGCTGGGGGGTGTGGATCAACCTGCTGGTACCCATGTTCAGTGAAGAAGCAATTGCAGAAGCTGGAACTCCTACCATCTGCACTCCAAGGAGAGTTTTGATCAATATACCCATAGGGGTAAACAACAGGGGAAGAAATCCAGAGGGCTCTATACCCCCATTCCACCAGGACCAAACACATTTATCACCAGGAATCTTGTGTTTTTTTTTATATCATCAATGAAAGGGAGTCAAATCTGGGAAACACCAAAGGAAGCCAGGCATGGTTTTGCTTATCTGAGAAGAGGAAAGGGAAAGATATTGGAAGTCTTGATAGGTATAGGGTTGAACTAGAAAAGAAGTGAAGGTGGAGTCATTGAAAACCTGGGGGATATATATCAAGCATGAATATACAATATAGTCATAGAATCAAATCAGCTCATGTCTGTGGGGGCCAGTTCTCCTCTGTGCATCATCCGGTGAGTGCAGAGGAGGGGGGAGACTGGCCACGGGGTGGGGGGGGGGTTCTGGGGACACTGCTGATGAAGGTGAGCGTGTGGAGTAAACCACCACTTCAGGAGAAGCTTCAGAGATACATCTTTTATTTGGGGGTACAAGCAGGCAGATATACTCAAGGGTTAGAAAAATGATTAAGGGGGGAGTCGGGCTGTAGCGCAGCGGGTTAAGCGCAGGTGGCGCAAAGCACAAGGACCAGCATAAGGATCCCGGTTCGAACCCCGGCTCCCCACCTGCAGGGGAGTTGCTTCACAGGCGGTGAAGCTGATCTGCAGGTGTCTATCTTTCTCTCCTCCTCTCTGTCTTCCCCTCCTCTCTCCATTTCTCTCTGTCCTATCCAACAACGACAACAACAATAATAACTACAACAATAAAACAAGGGCAACAAAAGGGAATAAAAAAATAAAATAGATATTTAAAAAAAAAGAAAAATGATTAAGGTAATCATTAATCCATACACAATACAGGGTTAAATCTTTGACCTATCAAGTATTTGGTCCTAACTGGAAAGTTACCTTATAAGGTCTGGTCATGAGCTCATCATGCATAGGCAGGCTTTTTCTCTAAGGGTGAATTACTAGCACCTCAGGGCAGGGGGAAAGGGGGCAGTAGAGCAAAGCCAGGATATTTTCAGTGGGTTTCAGTTGGCCATATAGGGTAATTCATGGCCTTTGTTCAAAGGGAATGAGGAAGCATATGCAAGGAAGTTCCCAGTCTGGAAAAGCCCACCCATCTTAAGGTCATGAGGTTGAGTGTGGACCTCCCCACCACCCCTCCTATGAGGAAGGGGCTTGAGATTGACCCTCTTAGACTCTCATGGAAAAGATGGCCTGGATTTCCCAGACAGCGGGGCTTTCCCCATACATGTCGTTGACCTTGGGAGAATCACTGCAGATTCCAATGGAGGACATGGGACATGGAATTCTGGTGGTGGTTACTATGTAGAGATATACCCCTGTAATCTTGTAATTTTGTGCATCAATATTGAATCGCTAACAAAAAATAAATGAAACAAAGAGATAAATTAGAATTAAAAGATTTTTTTTCCTAAGGCTAAACTTCTTTAAAATGTCCATTGATTACTCTCTCAGATCTCATAAATTCTTGACAATGAGAATGAAGCAGAAATCCTATAAAGAATAAAATGCAGTGAACATCTCACTTTAAAACAATGAAAACTGGGAGTCAGGCTGTAGCGCAGCAGGTTAAGCGCAGGTGGCACAAAGCACAAGGACCGGCATAAGGATCCCGGTTCAAACCCCAGCTTCCCACCTGCAGGGGAGTCCCTTCACAGGTGGTGAAGCACGTCTGCAGGTGTCTATCTTTCTCTCCTCCTCTCTGTCTTCCCCTCCTCTCTCCATTTCTCTCTGTCCTATCCAACGATGACAACAACAATAATAACTACAACAATAAAACAACAAGGGCACCAAAAGGGAATAAATAAATAAAATAAAATATTAAAAAAAAGAAATAAATAAAACAATGAAAACTGTCACCAGACACTGCATGCTAATACATAGTATTACTTTCTTGAATTCAATTAATCTGTTGATTTAGAATCTTCTTATCGACTTGTGCTTTTCTCATTATATGCTTTTCTCACACAGAATTGCTTCAATCAGATGGTCTTTTCTGATTTCTTGCTATCCCAAAGAAGAGCATAATAACAGTCAAAAACAACCAAAGGTCATTTATATTAGGTGAAATTCAGAACATAGTTTTATCTTGAACATAAGCACAATTTTATTATACTTGAAATCCATTTCCCTCTAGAGTAAGCCAAAGGTGAAATGCATCAGTTGAATCAGAAAAATTTTAAGTGTTACTTTTGATAATTAGATGATTCCTCTTCATAACAGCAGCATTCAGTTCTTTTAAATGAATCTGCAAAACTGCAAGCCTAATTAGAGTTTCCATCCATTTCTGGGAAAATGAGTAAGGGGAATGTCAGAAAGTTTTAGTACGTAGAATGATCCACTTAAATATAGAGGTTCTAAAGCTAAGTGATGCACAATTCACCTTGAAAAGGTGATGATCTTTCTTTTTAAAACAAGGTGGACTAATATATTTTTGCTTAAATCTATTGATGTTCATTGTTTTGCCTAGTCTTGTGTCTTACAATTTCATGTGATGCTTAAAATTATCTTGTCCATTTCTATAAATAAGCCCTCTAAAATCCTTCTAATGACTGCATTGAATCTATAGATCAATTTAATGGCATTGCCATCTTAACATTTTTTTTTTAATTCCCACCAAGTTTATTGCTACGGCTCTATGCCTATACGACAATTCCACTGCTTCCAGAAGCTCTTTTTTTCCTTCTTGTGCCACCCCCATTTTCTGTTTTATTATTTTTTTATAAAGACAAAGAAAAAATTGAGACAGATAGGAAAAAGAAAGAGGAACACCTGTAGCACTACTCCACCACTCAGGAAGCTTTCCCTCTGCAGGTAGGGATGGAGAGTGGGACTTGAATTCAGGTCTTGTCATCAGAAATCTTACAGGTTAGAAGGAATTTCATGATATCTTCAAAGTGCTGGAAGGAAAAAAACCTTCGACCTGTCACTTCCCCCAGTTAGGCTACTACACAGAATTGAAAATGCTTCAAATTATACTAGAATATGGACAAATTATACTAGAAAAATTTATTAAAATGGGTACATTCAGTTGGACTCTTTGCATAAAATGATGACTGTGGGGATTCTTCATTTAAACCAATTAAAGAAAGCAAGCACAAAAACAAAAAATAAATAAATCATGACAAGTTGTAATGTTACCTATTCATAATACGTATGTACGCATGTATGTATGTATGTATGTTAGGGTTAATTATACTGGGATGTAAAAATACCTCTGTAATTCTTATTGACTTATTCTTTAATGAAATTGTTGTACCATGACAATACTAAGACATGGTGTAATACTGGTTTTGCTAGTAAGATTCAACTACCTTAGATAAATAAGTCATATGACAATACTGATACTGATGATGAAATATACTGAAATATCAAGTTAGAGACTTTTCTATATTTAATACCAGTAGAAAATGACCGGTGTGAGGGATAATGGGATTTATACAACCATAAGTTAGTTTCAATAATAAATCCTTCTGTACATTCTTAGCATAAGAAAAATGAATAATAAGTCAAAAGAATAGTGCAAAGCAATCACTCATGTGGAATCTATTAATCACAATAAAAATGGGAAAAATAAAATACATGTAAGGCCTTTTAAAATAGATTATTTGCTACCCTATCTTGCATCTCTTTAAAAAAATAACCCACCAATGTGTCCTGAAGCCCTGCTTTCCCAGAGTCCTACCCCACTAGGTAAAGAGAGAGATAGGCTGGAAGTATGGATCGAGCTATCAATGCTCATATTCAATGGGGAAGCAATTACAGAAGCCAGACCTTCCACCTTCTGCACCCCATAGTGACCTTGGGTCCATGCTTCCAGAGGGATAAGAATAGAAAAGCTATCAGGGGAGGGGATGGGATGGGATACGAAGTTCTGGTGGTAGGAATTGTGTGGCATTGTATCCCTCTTATCCTATGATTTTTTTCAGTGTTTCCCTTTTATAAATTTTTTTTTTTAATTTAACCATTTTGTAAGGTAGATAGCATAAAGCTTATGAATAGAGACTCTTAAACCTGAGGCTCTGAGGTCCCAGTCAATCCCCTGCACACCACATTAGCCAGAGCTAAACAGTTGTCTGGTAAAAAATAATAAAAAAATAAAAATAAGTCAAGTATTTTGAAATTCATACTGCTGCTGTATTCTGAGAAATAACCTCTGAGCCTCGAGACTATCCTACTAGATAATTCAATCTTTGTATACTTGAAAACTAGAACCATTCTAGATAGCTAATGCTCATAATATAATTTATAGTCTTGATTTCAAGACTTGGTTTGGTTTCTATAGTTGGTAAAAACACTGTGTTGTTGTACATTGCTGCTGGGAGTTGTGTTCTCTACTTGCTTCTGCTAAGCGAATGAAGGTCAAGTGTGGATTTTTTATGTACCCTGATTTACACACCCTTTTCTTTGTTGATTTTGGTCTGTATATTTTCACTGTATTAAACTATGGGGTATGAGGATAGTAGGTGTCTACTTTTGAGTTTTCAGAATTCTTTAACAAGTCACAGAACTTGAAGGTAACTGTGGAGACCTACAAGACATGATTCTATCAAACAACCTGGCTTTAGAGCCTCTCATAAGTCAGGCCAATTTCAAATACCATCCACTGACCCATCAGATGAGTTTTATGTGACTCCATGCTGGGAAATTGTGCCGATGCAGTCACGTCTGCCATGTTGTCCCCTCAGGCTACTGCTAGTTCCCGGGAGAGTTGGGACATTCTCGGAGTGCCTGTTCAGCCATGTTGTGCCCTCAGGGCATTGTCTATATCCTCGCGATATTTGGAGTGCTTTGGTTATTCCTCCCCCCTCCCATTCTCACGAGAGTTATTATCCTATCCTGGAGTGCTATGGTTACTCCTCCCCCTTCCCATTCTCGCGAAAGCTGCTCCTATAAAAGCCTTTGTTCTTCTGCACCTCGCTCTCTTGCCAGCGCTTCACTCTGGTGTTCAGACGCAGGAAAGGTTACTGCGTGAGGCGGCCATTTTCGCTACCTCCACATGGCCCAACCTGCTTGGATATAAACAAAGTAAAAACAATGGGGGGATGAACTTTGGTCCCTTAAGAGCACCTATGGTTACAGAAGAGATGTAACTCAGAGATATTTTCCATGCTACAGGACTGGCACATTGGATAAGGTGTTGGACTTGCAAGAATGAGGTCACGATTTCAATTCCTAGCACCTGAGTAACGTTCTAGTTCAAATGAATGAATGAATAGAAAGACTTCCCCTTAGAATAGAAGAAAGAAACATTTTTCTCTCAAACCCAGATTTCTATGGGGGTGATACCTGGATATTAATAATCCTTCACTTCAAACTTGCATATGCACAATGCATCACAAGTATTCACAGATACCTCAAGTTGTAGTATCTGAGGGTCCGTATTGATAGTTGAGACACAACCCAAGGAAATATGTAATAATGGTCCATATATTCATGAATTCCCAAAGAGCAACACACAGATGATTTGAAAATTATACAAGGAGTGTTCAATACTATCTATCAACTTGTCCCAAGCAAGGCAGAGCTCATGGAAATGGAATAGCAACCTCTTACCAAGATAGAAGGGAGTCAGTGGTAATGAGCTAGTGATCTGGGATGGTGGGGCTCAACATCACAAGCTACTTCCATGTACCCTCTCAGAAACTAAGACACTGCTAGTGAGGAAACCAGGCTTCTCTGAAGGGCAGAAAGAGTCTTAACTCACAGTTACTATGTGAGGTTGACCAGATAAAAACAGCAGTGATGGAGGATAAAATTAGAAACTCTAGAGGCTGATATAAATAAGAAAGGCTTTTTATTGGTTCAGGTCAAAAGAAAATGTATCCAAGAAATGAGAACAAGAATTTCTTATAAAACCAAGTCAAGTATCAAGCAATGAGGACCCAGATTCCTAATTCAGTATCACGTGTACCAGAGCCTCAGAGACAAGTTAGGTCTGATGGATGACAGAGGAGCAGGAAGTAACTCCACCAGTGATAAGGATGACAGGTACAGTAACAGTGTTCAGTCAAATTCCCCACATAGGAAACTTCTGAGCAGTGATTTTTGTGAGAAGAGGATATGAAACCAAACTCTTAGTGGAGCTCCAGAGATGAGAGCTCAGGTGTGACTGTGACTCAAGTCCCAACCCAGAGAAATAGAGAAAGAAATACTGGTCAAATATCATCAGGGAGGGAAGAGGGTGGAAGAGGAAGGAAGTAGGCAAGGAGGATGATTCACTCTCACCCTTTTATGTTCCTAACATAAGGCATGTTGCAAGGTAGTGAATCATTTTCAAGAAGCCACCTTTTTGAAAATTCTCTTTCTTCTTTCTTTCTGCCCTATTTTCATACTTTCATTTAGACACTGATCTATTAAAGTACAACTTGAATTTTGGTGACTGGGACATGGAAGGTAACACAGAGATAGATGAGTGGGAAGAGTGGAACCAGCCACATATCTGCATTTTATAGATGCCTGGATTTCCAAGGATCATGCCTAATGGAATTTGTTAGAGGTTAGCTCTAGGTGAGTGGCCTCTGTTTTACCTTATCATCTCATAGTCCTCAGAGGTAAGGCTTCTCTATGAACTCAAAGAATCAAAGCTCCCTCTTGCTCTTTCTTTTTAATATTTTGCTTTAATGAGAGAGATACAGAAAGAAAGATCAGAACACTGCTCATCTCTAGTTTATGGTGGTTCTGGAAATTGAATCTGGGACCTCATAGTCTCATGCATGGAAATCTTTTACTTAACCATTTAGCTATTTCACCAGTGCAAGAATTTTCTTATTCCTCTATGACTCCAACAAGGAGAAAATTTATGAGAGGCAGAATATTCAGAGATACGCCACCATCTTGGGCAGATCCAATCAATGCAGCCTCAACATCCATCCTAGGAATAGCTACTATTTGTGGTCTACATGACATCATAAAACTCTCCCCACAACAAAGGAGCCCACCAACACTGCTGGTGGGAATGTCAATTGGTCCAACCTCTGTGGAGAACAGTCTGGAGAAATCTCAGAAGGCTAGAAATGGACCTACCCTATGACCCTGCAATTCCTCACCTGGGGATATATCCTAAGGAACCAAATACAGCCATCCAAAAAGATTTGTGTATACCTGTGTTCATAGCAGCACAATATGTAATAGCCAAACCTGGAAGCAACCCAGGTGTCCAACTAAAGATGAGTGGTTGAGTAAGTTGTGGTCTATATACACAATGGAATACTGCTCAGGTGTTAAAAACGGTGATTTCGCCATTTTCAGCCCATCTTGGATGTCGCTTGAAGAAATCATGTTAAATGAAATAATTCAGAAACAGGAGGATGAAAATGGGATGATCTCACTCACAGGCAAGTTGAAAAACAAGATCAGAAGAGAAAACACTAAGCATAACTTGGGCTGAAGTTAGCGTATTGCACCAAAGTAAAAGTCTCCGGGGTGGGTGGAAGGTTCAGGTCCTGGAACAGGATGGCAAAGGACCTAGTGGGGGTTGAATTGTTATGTGGAAAACTGGGAAATGTTAGGCATGTACAAACTATTGTATTTACTGTCTACTGTAAAACCTTAATACCCCAATAAAGAAATAATGATAAAAAAGCTTTCCCCAGTGTGAGATACTTGTAAAGCAATCATTTAATCTTTCCTTTATTCTCTTGATCTGAGTCAGTAAGAGATGGATGATCAGACAACCTGCATATTACTTCCAATGACAGGATCTGCCTGAAGAATAAAAAGTACCTACTGTCCCCTCATCTACCTCAGGCTAAATATAGGGGTAGTGTTCAGGAAGCATGGTTGGCTGTGACCCAAGGAGCCCCAAACTTCCTTAGATTTAACTCATCACCACCCAAGAATCTTGTTTGTTGCCAAAGACTGTCTCACCTCCCAGGGTGGACAGCCTTGAGTGGCATCACTGTCAAGACAATAACCACCAAAATCATTAAGCCAAAGATTTTCATACAAAGGTTGGAATTAAGATAGAGTGGCCAAAAACACACACCCACTTCCTTAAGGTAGGACTGGGTCTTGGTATAAAAACCCAGCTGGCCCAAGATCCACACCAAAAGCAAGAGGCTCATACCTTGAACTACTCTGCATTGCAGGTGAGTCTGTCGTTTAACATTTCAGCCCTATTTTTTCTCCTTGATGTCTTTTGCTAGTCCAGGGGCATAGATTAAATGTAATTACACCTTTCCTTAGAGATAGTAACTAGATCATCTGGATAATTTGATTAAGTTATAGACATAAAAGTTGGAATCGGGAAAGATTTCTGTCAAGATTAAAATTAAGAGGAGGATATGGATTATAGCCCATTGCCAGGGTGCTGTTAGTGAACTTTTTATTCTCCATCTGGATTTATGAAAAAGCTTCAGTGTAAAGGGCTTTTGCACTAGGCAATTTCATTGATCAGAGACTAATTTTCCTCCCAACTATTATTTGTAGACCCAACAGAAGACAGAGCCTAGGGGAGAAATTTGTAGACATGGTGTATGGAAAGTACTTAGCACAAAGGGTAGTGCAGATTACCTTCCTCACTGGTGCCAATGAGGAAGGTAATCTAGGATCTACCAGAGAATCAGGGAGGAAAGCCCTGTGGACTGAGCATGTTTGGACTCTAGAAAGCATACTCATGGAGGATAATGTGAGCACCAGCTCAGAGAGGGAGTCCTTGCATTTGGGGAGTATTGTGTATTTTTTTATGAGAGCTTAGCATCCAAGGAGAAAGGTTCCAGACTTTTGACTGTAATCTTTTTGTTAACCTGGTTGAGTGCACACATTATCATGCACAAGTGTCAGGTTCAAACCCCTGGATCCATCTGCAGGAGAACACATCACTAACTAGGAAGTAGTGCTAGAAATCTCTCTCTTTCTCTATCCCTCTCTATGTCTCTTTTTCCTCTCAATTTTTTCTGTGTCTTTATTGCATAAAATAATTTTCAAAGAATTTATTTTTAAAAAGATCTCAGGCCTCAGTCAAACCCAGGAAACAGCCAGGTTGTCTGTGTTATAAGGTGGGTTCTAAAACAAGAGTGTGAATAAAGACAGAAGGGTCAACTATGAACTTCTCTTCTGGGGAGTGCAAGGGGCTCACCAACATTACTGTTGATGTCATTTTGGGAAAGCAGGACATAACTAAAGGGAGACTCTAGTTTTGGAGAGACATGAAGTGAGGCACATGGGCCTTAACCATGACTTGTTCTTGCTTTACCATCCACTGAGCAAGCTTGTCTGTGTGTGTGGGCAGGTGCAGCCTCCTCTGAAGATGAGCTCCTATCAGCAGAAGCAGACCACCATCCCACCCCCTCAACTGGAGCAGCACCAGGTGAAGCAGCCTTGCCAGCCTCCACCTCAGCAGCCTCCAGTGCCCTGTGTGCCTGACGACATCAGCGATCCTGGCCAGACCAAGGTGCCCCTGCCTGGCATCAAGGTCCCCCTGCCACAAGAGCCTGTCCACCCCCAAATCCCTCATCCTGTTGACCCCCTGCCTGGCATCAAGGTCCCCCTGCCACAGGAGCCTTTTAACCCCCAAGTCCCCCATCCAGTTGACCCCCTGCCTGGCATCAAGGTCCCCCTGCCACAGCCTATCAAGCCCCAAGTCCCCCATCCTGTGGACCCCCACCCTGGCATCAAGGTCCCCCTGCCACCACAGCCTGTCAACCCCCAAGTCCCCCACCCTGGCACCAAGGTTCCAGTGCCACCCACTCCAGTGGTCACTCCAGGACCAGGGCAGCAGAAGACCAAGCAGAAGTGACATGGTCCACAGCCACCATTGCAGCTGGCCACCCCTTGATGATAACCACCTTCTCCTCTGTCTGTGCTGTGTAGAACTTGCCATCCCCTTGAGTCAGAGGGTCTTTCTTATTTGCATCTTAAGTAGATGTGCTTTGAAGTTTCTTGTTCTCCTCGCTTTGGAGTTCCCAGAGACCTCTGAATTGAGTAGAGACTCTTAGTCATGGCCTTCAGCTACTCACTATTCATCTGCAGAGGGATCTGGGTTGGTAAGAAATGCATGTTTCCTGCTCTGTCCTCATTAAATCCCTTTTAAACTCACTCTCGACTCTGTGTGTCATTGGGTGACTCTGTGCCTCCCCGGCTGTCCCATCAGGAGTAGGACCAGCAGACCAAGACAAACTGGCACTGACATCATTTATCTAATCCTGGTACCATGTGTTCCTATAAATCTGTGTGTGTGATGGCACTCAGGAGCATCCCGGGAATGGCAATGGAGCTCAAGTTTGTCCCCCAGGCAGCCACACCTGGGGCAGATCTCTCCTCTCTCACTGCATTGAGTCATGCCTGAGTCCTGTGGTGCTGACTCCAAGCCAGCTCACATCCTGAGTACCCTGACTCCAAGGCATCAGATTGCTCCCCAAAATCTATTCTATGGTGTTCAACTTTCAATGACCTGGCCTACATAAAAAAAAAAAAAAAATGAATCCAGTGTTTTAAGACAGGAGATAGTTCTAAGTCAGTCTTTAGGAACAACAACCCATTTAACGAGCAATCAGCCACAGAGTTGGGAAATTGCAGGTCATTACATTATAAATATTAGAAGTGAAAGCAGACTTAAGGAGTATCTGATAGAGCCATGTCTTTTTTATCTAGAAGCCTGGGATGTGTTGAAGTGGATATGGTGCTAGACTCTCACATATGATGTCCCTAGTTTGGCATGATACTTCATGTACCAGAGTGATGCTCTGGTGTTCTCTCTGTCTCCTCTCTCTCTCTCCCTTTCTCTCTCTCTCTGTCTCTCATTTCCTTTGATCACTTGTTACCTCGGTCTCTTTATTATCTCTCTCTTATAAATATTTTTAAATGAATGAAATACATTGGAGCCCATACTTAGTATAATGGCCCAGAATTTGTTTCTGCATCATACTTAGAAACCAGTTTTCAGTTCCCTGTAGTTGTCTTTCTTCTGTCACCTAAGCTTATTTTATTTTATTTATTTTTCAAATTTTAGTTAATTTAATAGATCATAAGATAATAGGGCTATAGCTCCACACCATTCCCACTACCAAAACTCTGCTCCCCCACCTCCTCAACAATAACAACCATAGGTCTTAGAGATGGATTGCCTATTTTTTCAAGTTTATGTGTTTTAATTTTCTAAATTCACATAAACATAAAATCATTTAGTACTTGTCCTTCACTTTCTAACTTCCCTAAGCATAATAACTTCCATTTCCATCCAGTTTAGCCCAAAGGACACTCTATCAACCTTTTTAACTATTGAGTAGTTCTCCATTGAGTATATGTCCCACAACTTCCTTACCCAGTCATTGTTCTACAGTATTCCAGTTGCGTCCATATTTTGCCTATTGTGAGTAATGTAACTATGCACATGAGGGTATCACCTGGTCTTTTTTCTTTATACCCTCTGTGACATTTCCCTATACTCTCTGTGATCTCTGTCATCATCCAGTGTCAAATTGATTTCCTGTGTTCTTTCTTCCCACTCAAGTTCCCCTTTGCCTACAATATTTGCCTAATACATTTGAGTTACTGCCATATTTTCACAGGGCTTTGAGTTATTTCTGTTCTGATTTTTATTTTTAGTTTGGCTGTTTATACTCTATATACGATTGAGGCTTTCTATTGATTCTCTTCTGATTAATTTTTCTTAACCGCGTTACCACAAGTGCCACCATGTCCAAGTTGTTGTAAAAGATAAGATTTCACCTTTTTAACAGCTTAGTAGTATTCCATCTGGCACATCCACCCCATCCTTTTTATTCAGTCATCTGAATATGGGCATTTGAGCTGTTTCCATAACTTTACTATTTAAATAATGATGACATAAACATATAGCTCCATTTTTTTGTCTGTTTCTTTCTTTTTTTTTCCCTAATACCAGGGTTATCACGGGGACTCAGTGCCTACACAACTCCACCACTCCAGGCAACCATTTTTCCTTTTTCTTTGACAGAAGGTGAGAGACAATGAGGGATACATAGCGGGAGAGGTAGAGTGGTTCATGAAGCATTGCACATGAAGCTTGTCCCTTGCACACAGAGACTGGGAGTTCGAACTCATGTCTTTGCTTAGTATTATGTGTGCATTCTACTAGATGTATCATCATCCATTTCCAATGTATCCTTTCAAATTAATGTTTTCATATTCTTTGGATAAGTGCCTAGGAGAGGTACTGCTGAATCAAAATGTGGAATAACAATTTTTAACTTTCTGAGAATTCTCTATACATTTTTCCACAGCTTATATGGTCTTCTTGAATTCTGGTATGCCCCATAAATTTGATGTTGATAAGGTTTTACTTATTAGAGTTGTCAGGGGTTTGGGTAGACAACCTGAGGTTTCAAGGTCTCAGGTTCAATTCCCAGTACTACCATAAGCCAAAGATGAACAATGCTCTAGTTTCTACTTCAGAGAGAGAGAGAGAGAGAGAGAGAGAGAGAGACCTCCACCACTCTCAGCATTCATTCCCCCCCCCTTCTTTTTTGGTAGTGTGTGAGAAACAGAGAGACAGAGTTAGAGAGAGAGAAAGATATGTCACAGCAACAGAGAAAACAGCCTAAAATTCCAGGAGGGCTGTAGTAGTACTGGGGAATAGCCCCTTTGTTTCATAGAATGCATGGTCCATAATATCATGTGGTAAGAGGCAAATGACAGGTCTTGCTTTGCTTGCATGATGTACATGCAATTCAAATGCATTTAACAAGGTTCCCAGAGGTATTTGGAAACCTGTAAGACAGAAGTTGTTCAACAAGTAAATTACAGGGCAGTGAGCACTTGTCAAACTGGCAGGAGAGGATGACGTGTAAGCTGTGCACATACTGAGGTGGCTTCTTATTGCTGCTAATTTCAGTGAAGTAAGAGTTTGCAGAGAACTCTAGGACCACTCACAATTAAACAGGCTGGTTCTGAACTGGGAGACAGGACCCAATGTTGTTTTTAGTGTAAGGTCATGCATATATTTATTAATTCCTTTTATTGGATCCTTATTTTTGTTGTTATCACTAGAGCTTCGCTTCTCCACTCTTTCAAACAGAAATACAAAGAGACAGGACCAATGAAATAGCACTTGAGTAGTGTACTTTATATGACCAGATTAGAATTCTGTGGTCTCTGTCTCTCTCTCTTTGAAAAAGTTCTCCATGAGCAGTCAAATTCCAGTGACAAATGAAAATGAGAGAGAGAGAGAGAGAGAGAGAGGGAGAGAAAGAGAGAGAACCAAACCTAAACTTCCCCTAGGTGCTGAAACTTAAACCTGGGTTATTTGAATTACACAGCAGGTGCACTATATATGTCAGCTGATGCCACATAACACTTACCATTCTTACCATTCTAAGTACTCCCACCAGCATCTCAGATTTAGCACAACTTCTTACCCTTACCCTATACTATATGCTTAGTCTTAACTCTTTTTGTGGTAGTGATATGATAATGGTTTACAAAATGATAAAATTTCCACCGTCAAAGTTTTGCCTCCCCCTCAAATCACTGTAGCTTTCACGATCTGAGAAAAATTAGTTACTATTTTCTTGTAATTTGTTATGTATATATATATATTCTCCATGTATGAACAAAGCCGATTGTAGGGCTGGTGGTAGCACACCCATTAGAGCACCTTTGTAGAGTGGAAGCCTTCACACCTACATATTTAAGCAACATTTGGAAACCGTAGAGACATTCCTTTGAGCCTTTCACTCAGAGCCGATTGTTTTTGAAGATTCTGAAGGTGCTGTGGCAAAAGAAATGTGCCCATTTTCTAAGACTGCCTGTTAGCAGAGTAAAAATGGAGGGGGAACTGGTTCTTTTGGGCCTTTGGCACTTCCACTATTCCCAGTCCATCACGTCACCCTTAGGGCATGTGAGGTGAGGCCGGCTTCAAACTCGGAGCATTTATCTCCAGTGTTCTCTTAAGGAACTCACTCAGCAGATACCCTAATGTCTAAGTTTTTCAATGATTTCAAGTCTAAAACATTATCCCTGCTTCTTTTGGAGCCCCCAACTGCTTCCATTACTACTTTTTCATAGCATAATTTGTATCGTCATCATCATCATGTTTTGTCATTGTTTATTTCCATTTTCCCTGGGGCATATGAGCTCCACAAGGCCAAAGATCTCATTTATTATTCATGGGTGCCTCCCAAGGGTCTAGAACACTGCCTGGCATAGTGTAGCTACTCAAGAACTGGACAAATGAGTGAATGAATTACAAGACTCTCAGCATTTTCCATTTCACCATTGGCTTGCTGTAACTGCAATGTTAGGCAAATGCTCCAAGTGCTGAGTGCACAATGTGGGGCTCATCGTCCCAGATATTCCCTGACTTGTCCTTCCAGGTGACTTGTATTTCACTGGAGAAATAACCCAACCTGCTTAGCCTCCGGATGGTGCATTTCTCTCCCTCTAGGCTGCTACTCCCACATGAATGAGTTGGAATTCTTGAGATTCACATCTAATTTGGAGTAACTGGATTGTAATTTTTTGTTGTTGCCTCCAGAGCTTCACCACTCCAGGCCAACTTTCTCAAAGAGAGAAAAGGGTGTGGGGGGAAGAGCAATAGATATTACAGCACCTATGCTTCCCTCACTGCTCTAGTGTACTTGGGGCTCAAACCTGGGTCACATGCATGGCTAATGCAAGCACCCCCCCCCACCCCATGAGATATCTTTTGGCCCCTCCTGATCATACATTGAGTCTAAAAAAGTGACAAAG
The DNA here is from genome assembly GCF_950295315.1 of Erinaceus europaeus. NCBI lineage: Eukaryota > Metazoa > Chordata > Mammalia > Eulipotyphla > Erinaceidae > Erinaceus > Erinaceus europaeus. The sequence goes on along the minus strand of NC_080172.1, from coordinate 51,747,330 downwards.
AATGTTTGATGCATTTATATTTTTTCACATGTGTTAAGAAGACAGATACTGTGAAATGTTACTTCATTCTTCTATGAAGGGTCACTTTGAAATCTTCATGGGGTACTTAGGCAGCTAAAATTGAAATAAATGGGCATGAGATCTAGAAAGGCTCCATCTGAGAAAGAATTCCTCTGGGTTGATTTCAAAAGAGAGTGAGCTAGGATCCACCATGATCCTCATGGAAGCATTTGTCTTGTCTCCAGGGGCTGCTTATTGAAAAAGGAGCTTGAAGAAATCATGTTAAGTGAAATAAGTAAGAAATAGAAGGATAAATGTGGGATGATCTCACTCACAGGAAGAATTTCAGAGGAGAAAACACTAAGCAGAACTTGGACTGGAGCTGGTGTATTGCACAAAAGTAAAAGATTCTGGGGTAGGTGGGGAGGAGAATACAGGACCTGGGAAAGGATGACAGAGGACCTAGTGGAGGTTGTATTGTTATGTGAAAAACTGAACTGCGAAAGTACTGTTCTCAGTCACACTACTTTTTCCAGAACATCAGAATGATGGCACTTGAATCAAGTTCAATCCTCTTTTTATTTTCTTTCGTTTTGTTTTGTTTCATTATTTTTTTTTCTGTCATTGCCACAGCTTCACACCTCCAAGCTGACATTCTTCAGACAGAAAGAGAGAAACAAAGGGAGAGTTTGGAAAAATATCACAGCACCAAAGCCTTTTTCTTCTAGCACATTGGAGGTCAGGTTCAAACCTGAGTTACATGCACAATCAAGCAGGTTCTCTGTCTAGGTGAACTGTTTGGCCAGTATAAGTCCAGTCTTCCTACAGTGATTCCTCTGTCTTTTTGTGACCTGGGTATTGGTTTCCATGTCTGAATAGCTATGTTTATATGTTTACTTCCTGAATTTAATAAGCCTGATTTATAATTGTCTTAATCTAGCTTCTCCAGGAAGTTGTGCTGATGCTAATTCTTGGGGATAAAAACAATGGGAAAGGAGAAAACTGCTAAGGAATGAATATATACTCTAGAAATCACAATGGTTCACTACCAGGTTCAAGCTCCCAGGCCCCACCTGCAGAGGGGAAGCTTCACAAGTGATGAAGCAGTGCTATAAGTATCTCTCTTTTCTTTCCCTTCTATCTCCCTCTTCCCTCTCAACCATGATCATAAATAGATAAATAAAATTAAAAGTGGTTTTTTGAGAATGTTTTGGAAATGGTCTCAAAATTCTTCCCTAGAAATAAAGACAGAAAGCATTTATTGATGTCTCTAGTACTTTTCTCTTGCAAAGCTAGGCCATAAAGTTCCCCTACCTGCACACTGAACAAAGAAGACCACATTGGGTTGCATAAGTGCCCTGTTCTATGGAACTCAACAAGCCTTGGGTCATAAGGGGGAAGAAACTATTACACAAAGCCCGCCCACCACCATATAGCAAGAGAGCTATGACTGTGTGTGGGTAAGCATTAGAGCCTGAAGTTAGACACTTTGGGATCTTGTTAAAATATATATATAGCATCATCCTGTTATCCAAGAAACTTCAAGTATGAAAGTCATAGATACATGGTGGAGATGATAGTTGCCAAAAAAAAGCCATGGTTTTCCAAAAAAACTCATGGGTTCATCTAATACTGGGCTTCCCTTAATCATAGCCTTAGAACCCCCAAATCCAGAGGACTTTAAACATATAACAGGAAGCACAGAAAAATTCCATAAACTGGAAAGGCAACTACCAGATACTTCCACTTATATATGGAACATAGAGAAATAAAGCACATGAACTTGGATGGGAGGAGGAAATAAAAAAGGAAGAAACAGAAGTAGATAAATTGTCTCTAAGATAATATGAGAACTATGGTGTTTATTATTTTTTGTGGGGAGGAGTGGGCACAGAAATGTGAGGTGAGTGTAACACAGTATCAAGTCACTAATAAAGACAATAAGCAGCAGAAAATGTGTTATCGGATAGAAAAGACACAAGTCAGGCAAGCACAGGGTGGCAAAGCCTACAGAATACTGAGTGAGAATAGCTTTCCCCTTTGTACCCAGGGATGAGAAGCTGAGGGCCAGCTTCTGTGTGCTGGTTCAGGTCTGACAGGTCCATGGCCAGTGCTCTGAAACACCAAGGAGCAAGATGAAAGTTACTCTGGGTCTGAGAACCCCTCCAGATCAGCATCAAGGCTAGGAACTCCCTTTATAGGATCCTCAGAGATGATTCTAGGTGAGGAGAGACTGGTTCTCAAGTCTAGAAGGGAGTTACAATGATGCAGGAGGGACCTGGCAGTGGTACACCTGTTTGGGTACACATATTACCGTGCACGAGGACCCGGGTTTAAGCCCCTGCTCCCCTGCTCAGGGAGGTCGCTTCACAAGCCATGAAGCAGATCTACTGCTCCCTATCTATCTATCTATCTATCTATCTATCTATCTATCTATCTATCTATCTATCTATCATCTATCTATCTATCTATCTATCTCCTCTCCCTCTCCCTCCCATTCTCTCACTCTCTATTTCCCCCTCCCTACTCAACTTTCGTCTGTCCTATCAAATAAAATAGAAAAAGGGGGATAGCCTCTGGGAGCAGTTTATTCATATTGCTGGCACCCAGCCCCAGTTATAACCCTGGTGGAGAGAGAGCAAGAGTGAGAACGAGAGCGAGAGAGCGAGAGCGAGAGCAAGAGAGAGAGAGAGAGAGAGCGAGATTGAGAGAAATTGTGCACTGGAGATCTGTCAGTGGCCATGTCTGGTGGAGAAGCAATTACAGAAGCCAGACCTCCCACCTTCTGTCTCCATACAGATCTTTGGTCCATATTCCCAGACGGATAAAGAATAGGAAAACTTCTAAGGGGAGCAGGAGATATAGAACTCTGGTGGTAGAAATCTTGTCAATCATTATTATATCACTAATAATATATATGCATATGTATATATAAAATAAATTAATATAAAGAGATAGAAAGGAAGGAAGGAGGGAGGAAGGATGAAAGAGGCCTGAGATGGGACACAGTGGTCCCAGTAGTGGCAGCTCCATTCCATAGGGCACCAGTCGACTGAGAAGCCGTTACACACCAGGCTGTGTGTGTGGATGAAGGTCATGACTGAGGGGCTATAAACAGAGCTTCTAGTGGTTGTTGGCTGGTGCAGGTTCATGGTCAAAGGAGATGGCACAGTCTTAGAGGCAGCATCTCTTCCATAAACACATAGGTGAGCAAGGAAAGGAGAGGGACTCTTCAAACACCTGGATCTGAAGCATGATTTGGACTGGGGAGACAGCATAATGGTTATAAAAGAGACTCATGTCTGAGGTTCAGAAGTGCCAGATTTAATCCCTAACACCACCCTAAGCCAGAGCTGAGCACTGTGTTCTGGTCTTTTACTTTCTTTGTAATCTTTCTCTCTGTATATCTCTCATTAAAAATGAAAAGAACAAATAAAATTATAGGACCACGTAGTAGTGCACCTGGCTGACCATACACATAGTACAGTGCACGGGAGCCTGAGTTCAAGTCCCGGGGCCCCATCTGTGAGGGGAAGGCTTCACAAGTGGTAAAGCAACACTGTTGGTATGTCTTTCTATTTCCTTTTCCATCTCTCCCTTCCTTCTCTATTATTTCTCTCTGTCTCTGTCCAAAATAAATAAGTAAAAATATCTTTTAAAGAATGATTTGGATTTTCAGAGGCCATAGCTTGTCACGGTTCATTGATGGGAGGCACATCTAGGTTCATGAGTCCAGTGTCACTGGGTCTTGAGCAGAGTGAGCTCTGATAGAAACGGTCAAAAAATGCCAAGTCTCATGTCCCTGTGCTGCCCCAGAAGCGCCCCCCCCCCCGGACACACACATATGCACATGAGCGACAGGGACTTCAGGGCTACCCTTGCATCTAACAGAACCAGTGGATGGGTCAAAAGGCCTGCTCACTCTGGGTGATGGGGCAAAACCCACCTCTCGTGTTCTCACTGGTTGAGGCTTCCCTGAAACTTTTCTTGGAGTAATGGTTTTTAGGGTTAAAAAATTGTTTCAACCTTTTCTTTCTCCCTTCTTGCCCTGACTTATACTAAGCAATGGTTAAAAAATATTTATTACTCAGGGTGGCACAGTGAATAAAATGTTAAACTCTCACACACCATACCTAGAGTTCAGTTCCAACATTGCAGGTGCCAGAGTGATACTATGGTTCTTTCACTCTACCTGCCCTCTCTTCCTCATTACTAAATAAATAAACCTTTTTTATATATAAAAAGGACTTATTACTTTTTTATTCCACATGTACCTCCTAGAAATGCCAGAAACACCTACTGTTCACATCACATCCACTTTGTATATCAACCAACCCAGCAAGAAGAATCTGGCTGAGTATTAAAAGGTTTTCAGAAACAGGGAAATGTCCAGCCCCAGCAATTCTAATTTTTTTCCTTCTCTCTCCTTCCATCCCACGTCACCCTCACCAGAGACACTCCTCCTGGGTGCAAAGGATGCCTGGCAGGGATAAAGCCTAGGTGATATCATTGGAAGCCGATGAGTGCCAAAAATGTCAAGTGGGTATTTCATCACCAACCCAGCCGACTGGTAAATGAGGGGAGTGAGGTGAATCATGCCTGACAGGCAAAGACTGTGGGCACAGCAACCCCAAAAAACGATCCCACTTCCTTCAGACAGGCCTTGCACACCATATAAAGAGCCAGGCGGCTGGGGACACCACATCAGATCCAGTGGCTGTTTCCTCTGCCTCTTCTCCTCTGCACTGTAGGTGAGTCTTTCTGCTTGGAGTCAAAGAATTTGACTTTTGTTGGAATTTTTGGCATCTTCCCTTCACTAATGAAGTTAAACCTCTAGAATTATACTTCTTAAAGATTTACATTTATTGATTAATGAGATGGAGGAGAAAGGGGGAGAGAGGAAGAGGGAAAAAGAGAGGGTGGCAGAGGGAAGAGGGAAAGAGAGAGAATCATTCTGATTTGTTTAATTCTGGGGATCAAACTTGGCACCTCATACTTGCCAGTTCAGAGCTTTTGCCATTTTTGCCACTGTGTCACATTCTGAGTCAATAGTAGTAACTTTGTTTTAAACACAGTCGTAGTTTGAGTTTGTAGAGCTTCAAATTGTATTGATTCTGCTTCACTAATTCCTGCTGTGTGAGTAGAAGCAGTTGCCTTGTACAAGAGCCCAAATTAGCAGGATAAGAACCGAGGTCTGAAGCATTTTCAAAGGTACAGTTCTTTATTCATGAGTTCAATACAGAGAATGTTACTCCTCTGAAGAATCATTTTGTGGGTATTTACAGTTTTGGAGTTCTGGATGTTGGAACATTATTTAGACAACAATAATTTGGTTTGCTCCAACTACAGGCAATTTGGGATTCTAAGATGTGGGTATGATGAGTTAAAATACAATGTAGGAAGCTAAAACAAAACAATAATGTGATGGTTTGGGGAGAGAGGTAAGTTCTGAAAGGTTTGCTCAACAAAACCTCCTAAAATGATCATGGGTGGTTTTAGGCCCATAGTAGCTGTGGAGTACTTGAGCTGCCAAGAATAAATATTTAAGGCAGAAAAATAGATATGAGTGAGGTGAGAAGTGGGATAACATAGTATGGAGTTCCAGAGAACGCAATAGTTAGAAATAAGCCACTTCCCTTCATTAGAAATGTGTGGGTGGGCTGAAGCTACTGTTTGTTTCTTCAAATACTATCTCATGTTCTCACATTCCAAGAGTCTGGTGTTGTATTGTGTTGTGTTGTGTTGTGTTGTGTTGTGTTGTGTTGTGTTGTCGGTTTTCAGAATGTCAGGAAGAAAGAGGATACACAAAGACCATACTCAAGGGGACCAGAGAAAATTGCTTTTACATTCCTTCTCTTTAAAGACTCTTGATTCATGCTATTATTCTTTGTGTTAGAGAGGAGCAGAGGAGCAAATTCGCTTCTTAAGAGAAGTGTCACTGAACACAGCCTTTCCATAGCTAAGCCCTATTTAAATCCTTTCTCTGTCTGCAGGTCCAGCCTCCTCTTAAGTATGAGCTCCTATCAGCAGAAGCAGCCCTGCACTCTACCTCCCCAGCTTCAGCAGGAGCAGGTGAAACAGCCTTGCCGGCCTCCTCCCCAAGAGCCATGTGCTCCCCAAACAAAGGAGCCATGCCACCCCAAGGTGCCAGAGCCATGCCAGCCCAAGGTGCCTGAGCCTTGCCAGCCCAATGTTCCTGAACCATGCCAGCCCAAGGTTCCTGAGCCATGCCAGAGCAAGGTACCTGAACCATGCCAGCCCAAGGTTCCTGAGCCATGCCAGCCCAAGGTACCTGAACCATGCCAGCCCAAGGTTCCTGAGCAATGCCAGACCAAGGTGCCTGAGCCATGCCAGCCCAATGTTCCTGAACCATGCCAGCCCAAGGTGCCTGAACCATCCCATCCCAAGTTGCCTGAGCCATGCCAGCCCAAGGTGCCTGAGCCATGCCACCCCAAGGTGCCTGAGCCATGTCATCCCAAAGTGCTTGAGCCATGTCATCCCAAAGTGCCTGAGCCTTGCCATCCCAATGTCCCTGAGCCATGCCAAACCAAGGTACTTGAACCTTGCCATCCCAGTGTTCCTGAGCCTTGCCATCCCAAGGTGCCTGAGCCTTGCCATCCCAGTGTTCCTGAGCCATGCCAAATCAAGGTGCCCGAGCCTTGCCAGCCCAGTGTTCCTGAGCCATGCCATCCCAAGGTGCCTGAGCCATGCCAGATCAAGGTTCCTGAGCCATGCCACCCTGAGGTGCCAGAGCCTTGCCCTTCAACAGTCTCTCCGGCTCCATCTCAGCAGAAGACCACACAGAAGTAATGTGCTCCACAGTCTCATCCTCCAAGAGCCAACCACCAAATGATGAACCTCCTCTCTCATTCTACTTATGTGTCTCATGTGCTTTGTAACTAAGATGTTTGCCATTCTGGGTCCCCATCCTCTGTCATTTAAACCCTAGTAACATGCTGTGAAGTTTTCCTTCTGAAAAATTCTAGACACCAAACTGTACTGAGATTATCTGAACCTTAGAATCTTTGTTCAAGTTGTGTTGGGCTCACCTGCAGAGACTGCAAACCAACACAAGTAGGTCAACTCTGTCTCCTCACCCCCTGGCCCCTGCCAATTAAATGAACTTTGAATCCCACTCCAGTGTGTGTGTGTGTGTGTGTGTGTGTGTCTGTGTGTCTGTGTGTCTGTGTGTCTGTGTGTGTCTGTGTGTGTGTGTCTGTGTGTGTGTGTGGTGACCGGACTCTGTCCCTCTCCCTCCTTAGTGATGGTGGACTTATATACAGACAGGTTGGGAAGGAAGTTTCCATGCAGAGGCAGCTGGTCCTGGGGCTAGGTGTGAGGGAGGGGGCTTCCTCCTAGAGCATTCTTAAGTGGTGGTGGAACATTGTGCAATCCAGAGGCTGTTCCTTTGGACATTCAGGGCTGAGTAAGGCTCTCCTCCTGTAACTCAGTGAGTCACTCCTAGGTCTAGTTAATGCCTGCCCAGGCTGACCTTGACTCTCCCAGTGCCCTAACCCCAGATTCAGTTCTAGATGACTGACTTGACTTTCCAAATCCCTATTCAACTCATTACTTAGTCTCTTCTAATTTTTAGGACTCATTTTGTTTATTATTTTTGAGAAAGAAAGGGATAGAGAGAACAATCAGGACAGCGTAGCTTTGGTATATGGTGGTGCTAAAGGATTGAACTTGGGACCTTTGGGGACCCTGGTTCACAAATCCTGTGCTTTAACATGTTGAGTTATTTGCCTCATCATTTTCATCCCCATAACTCATCTTTTTTTAAAAAAAATAAACCAAAGCACTGCTTAGCTCTGGTTTATGGGATTGAACCTGGACCTTCAGAGCCTCAGACATGAGAGTTTCTTTGCAGAGCCTTTATGCTGTTTGCCCCCACCCTAGCCTTCACTTTCTTCTTCTTTTTAAAAATCATTTATGGGGGGGTTAATAGTTTAAAGTACAGTTGGTAGCACATGGGTGCAATTTCTGCAAAATACTCTGACTGTCAATGTAGGTCTTTTTCCAATATCATGCACCAAGACACCAAAGACACCACCCCCCAAAACTCTCTCCCTGCCTTCTTTCCCCAGAGTACTTTGCTTTGATGCAATACATATACCCAGTCCAAGTATTACTTTGTGTTTTCCCTTCACTCTTTTTAATCTAAATCAGTCTTGTTTGTACTGAGTCTCCTCTTGAACATGGGGTAGAAAAAAAAATACCTCTTTGGGAGGATTTACAGTCTTCTAGAGGAATGGATTCACCTTCACTCCACTTCTTACATAAATATACACTAGACATATATGATGAAGAGTCTCCCAGAGTAACACATAAAAGCTGATACACTGGGAGTTGGGCGGTAGCACAGCGAGTTAAGCACATGCGGTGCAAAGTGCTAGGACTGGTGGAAGGATCCCGGTTCGAGGCCCCGGCTCCCCACCTGCAGGGGAGTCACCTCACAGGCAGTGAAGCAGGTCTGCAGGTGTCTATTTTTCTCTTCCCCTTCTCTCTTCATTTCTTTCTTCATTTTTCTCTGTCCTATTTAACAATGGTGACACCAATAATAACTACAACAACAATGAAAAACAAGAGCAACAAAAGGGAAAAATAAATAAAATTAAATATAAAAAAAGCTGATACACTGAGTCCCAGGTTGAAGACTAGTTACTTCACATACATATGACAACCATCATAGGGAGAAGACTGTGAATCTCTCCCCAGAGTATAAAACTCTTACAGGGGTCACTATGAGATAGCTTATCCAATAGAGCATGTGTTTTACCTTGAATGAGGACCCAGATTCAAGTCCCTGGACACCACTTTGAGAGCACTTTGAAAGGGGAAGTCTCATTAGTGGTGATACAGTGCTGTGGTGGCTCTCCTCTCTCCTTCTCTCTCTCTCACTCTCTCCCTCTATGTCTCTTACCCTCTTGCTGGAATAAATAAATAAATAAATAAATAAATAAATAAATTAGTCAACTAGGAAGAGTATAATTGTGTAGGCAATTCTGGAAGTCCCAGCCAAACCCTGGCAAAAAAAAATATATACTCACATTTACATGATAGAATCATCAGACACATATATGCTTACATTTGTATTTGTATTATAATTGGTTTATTGCATCATTAAGGTACAAAGAAATTTTTCCTGTAGCAAAAAGAAAAATACTATATTTCCTTAGGTTGAAAAATGAAATAATAAGACCACATGAGAATTTATAATAGCTCAAGCAATTATGAAACTTTTTATTGTTATAGTTTTATCTGACTTCGTTGTTCAACTTATAGTTTATTTGATAATGTTTTCCCTGAAAGTCTTGTGATCTTCATTTTTTGTTTACTTAGTAAATAAGATCTAAGAATCACATACAAGTAAACAACTCTCCTAGCATAAAAGTCAACTAAACAAAAATAAAAATAAAAATGTTTCTAGTCACATTAAAGCAGGCTAAATATTGTCTACACATAGGCCAAACACTATAATAAAAAGTTCATAAGGATAAACAGGAAACTCATCAAATGGGAAAACAAATTTTCACCTTACACTTCAACAGGTAGTTGATACCAGACATCTACAAAAAATTCATTCAGCTCAATAACAACAAAAAGAGCAGTCCAATAAAAAAGTGGGCAGAAGATATGAATAGGCAGTTTTCTAAAGAAGAGAAACACATGGCCCACAGACATATGAGGAAATGCTTTAATTCACTCACCATCAGAGAAATGCAAAACAAGACCACACTGAGATTCCAACTCACACCTGTGAGAATGGGCTCCATCAATAAAGCAAGAGAAGATAAGTATTGGAGAGGGTGTGAAGAGAAAGAAACTCTACTAAACTGGTGGTGGGAGTGCAAACTGGTGCAGCTGTTATGAAAAACAGTATGGAGAATCCTCAAACAAATACAAATGGAAATATCTTAGGATCTTGCAATTCCACTCCTAGGAATTTACTCAGAAGATATAATAATACTGATTCTAAGGGATATATGCACCCTCATGTTCATATTGGCTTTATTCACAAGAGCAAAACCTTGGAAATAGCCAAAATGCCCTTTGACAGATAACTGGGTAAAAATGTTATAGGGCATATATACAATGGTGAATTACTCAGCAATTACAAAAAAAGATGATTTTGTATTCCTTGGGATAAAGTAGATGGAATTAGAGAAGATTATACTTAGTGAAGGAAGTAGACAGGTAAAAGACAACTTCAAAATGTTTTAACCCGTATGTGGAATATAGAGAATTGACAATAAAATGTGAAAAAAAAAAGTCAGTCTGTATCTAAGACAGTGAGAGAACTATAGTGGTTAATCTGTGGGGATAGGGGTGGGGACACAGACTTGGTAATGGGAGCAGTGAGGAAAAAAAAAAAAACATACTGTAAGCCATCAGGGAATGGGAGGGGATACAGAGTTCTGGGGTTGGAATTGTGTGGACTTGTGCCCTCTTATCCTATGATTTTTGTCAGTGTTTCCTTTTTATAAATAAAAATTTAAAATTAAATAATTAAAATAAATAAATAAACACAAATAAAAAGGGTTGACTTACCCAGGGAAAAAATTAGAGATCAATTGACCCTGTGACCCAGCAAGTCCACTACTTCTGTGTATTTATCTTAAAGAAATAGTGCGATGTTCTCAAAGAGGCATCTGCACTCTATTCATTACAGCATTGCTTGCAATATCCAAGATATAGAAACATCCTACATGTCTGCCAGTAGATAAATGGACAGAAAAAACGTGGCATATACATTATATAAATGAGGGGCGAGCTGGTGGCACATCTGACAGAGAGAACTCATTACCACATATGAGGACCCAGCTTCCAGCTCCAGGTCCTCACTGAAGGGGGAAAGCTTCATGAGTGATGGAACAAGTTTGCAGATGTCTCCTTCTCTCTGTCAATCTCTGTCTCTTTACCTCTACCAAAGAAAAAGGAAAAGTGACCACCAAGAGCAGTGAGTTGATGTGCAAGCACTGAGTACCAGCAATAACTCTAGTGATGAAAATAAATAAATAAATAAATTTGATTGATGGTAGATAGAAAGATGATAGACAATAGGTATACATAGACTGTTGGCAATATAGGTGAATGTAGAGAATTTAATGCAGGAGGGCCAGGCAGTGGCACACCTGATTAAGTGAACATTTTACAGTGCCCAAGGACCTGGATTCAAGCCCTTGGTCCCCCACCAGCACAAGGAAAGTTTCATGAGTGGTGAAGCAGAACTGCAGATGTGTCTGTCTGTATCTACCTATCTATCTATCTATCTATCTATCTATCTATCTATCTTCCCCTCCGTTCTCTATTCCTCTGTCTCTATTCAATAACAAATAAAAATTTTAAAAAGAGAACATAATGCTAAGTGAAATTAGGCAGATTAAAAAAAAGACAAATACTTTACTATCACTGACTGACATCTCGCTGTTGACTCATAGCCAAAGAGAGTTAGATGATGCTTGTCAGAGTGTGAGGGGAATGCAAAGATGTTAGTGAAAGGCTGCAGTGCAGGTCTGGACAGTAGCACACCCAGCTAAATGTACAGAGTACGATGCACAAAGACCTAAGTTAGAGCACTTGTTCCCCACCAGCAGGGAGACCCTTCATGAGTGGTGAAGCAGTTCTGCAGGTGTCTATCTTTCTCTCTCAATCTCTATCTCCCCACCCCTCTCAAATTTTCTCTGTCCTATTTAATAAAATGGGAAGGGAGAAGGAAGAAATGAGAGTGGTAGATTCCTAGTGCTGGTACCTAGTCCATGCAATCATACTGGTGACAATAAAAATAAATAATAAATAAATAAATAAACAAATTACAATGCTTCAGTTTTAATGTGAATAAGATGGGGGAGTGATGTACCACCTTCGACTATACTTGACAATACAAAACAATTTTGGGCTAAAGTTAATAATAATGTTGTATATTTGACATCTGCTAAATATTCTCACAACATACACACACATGCACAGTGTGATTATATGATTTCACAGATGTGTTATTAATCTTGTTGAGGTAACTATTTCTCAAAACATGTATGCTACATGATCCCAATGAATACTTTAAATATATATTATTTATCACTTATCTTGATACTTCAACCAAGTGGGGAAGAGATGAAAGAGAATAACCATCACACAGAAAAGCATCAAAATTTGGAAATAGTTCATTTCTTCCCCGTCTTTATTAAATTTCTTTAATTTTTATTATTAGATCATCATTATTAGGTTCTGATCCTATCTTCTGAGAGAGAATCCCTGGCCCTTATTCTCTCTGGCCCGTTATTCTCTGACATTATTCTTTGACTACATCTGAAATGAATGACATGGAAAACTGGGAGAGCAGAAGTAAAATACCTTTTTCTACTTTTATAAAACCAAAGTCATTTTATTCTCAGTTCATATTTTATTTCATCATCCGTTTCCTCTGGAATAGCACCAGGCATGCAGTCATTCCCCAAACCAACGAGAGCAGGCAACAACACAAGAGCGAATCTCATCAATACTCCCATCAAACTACAGCTGGGACTTTCAGAGAAACATACCGGCCTCAGGTAAGTGTTTATACATGTGATAAGAGGGCAAGAAAGGACCACAAAGAAGATCCCAGTACAGAAGAAACCACAAGAGCTGATAGCAGTGTCATCTTGGCAGTTGTAGCTCTGCAGCAGAGCACAGTGCCAACTGTGGGAGAGCAGGGAGTCTCTTAACCCATGACTGAAGTGCTTGTAAGGACTCAGCGAAGTGGCAGAGAAATAATCTGGCTGAAAAGCACTATGGTCTGTCCCTGCCCTGCCCACCCCAGGTTAATCTCACATTTAAACAGAAGCATCTTTCACTAACTTTTTTGCATCCCCCCCAACCCCCACATTCTCCTTAATCTAGGAAAATTAGGCAGACCCTTGGAAGCTGACTGGAACAATAAACCTTGCCAAGAGAAACAGAAAAAAACAGCTCTCACACATCTAGCCCTCAGAGTCTGAGTGCAGAGAGGCCCTGTATAACACAGGCTTTAAAACATCTCTGTGACAAACCGGAAGTATCTAACTTTACCCCCCACCCCACCTCCATAATGCATAATAAAGAGAATCCAGCACTGTGGTCACAGCACCACCTGCTGGCTCAACACAGAAAGGACACAGAATGTGCAAGCAGATCAGAAATAACAATATCCCAAATCCACCTCTTAATATGACAGGTCTTTTTGGTATAAATCATTCTGATTAATGTGAAGGGATATCTTCCTGTCTTGACTTAATTGCTCTGAAACTATATGATAATGAGTATTTATTTTATGTGCCTGTTGGTCATCTATAAGTCTGACAAAGAACCTACTCAGTACTTCCTGCCTAATTTAAGTGAGTGGGAGGGCCCACCACAGTTTTATTGTTTGGTGATATATATATATATATATATATATATATATATATATATATATATATATATATATATGTATGTATGTATCTTACATATTAGTGCTTTTATTATTGTGTCATCTATTTCTTCCAGTCCTTTGTCAGATACACACTGTGCAAATATTTTCTTATAAGTTGCATAGCATATCATTTTACCGATATGACATATCTGTATAACCATAAAAGTTGTTATTTTTCAGGTTCCTAGTAGAGGTGAGTCCTTTAGGCATTATTTGGGTGAAGAAGATCAGGCAGTGTCCATGGAAAGAAGATAATAAAATGTTTTATATAAACTCTTATCTCCCTTTCTTCTATACTCCTCATGTTTTAAAACTGTGACTCTGGGGCCTGACAATGTTACACCTGGTTAAGAATACACATTACTAGGGGAGGAGCCAAGATGGCAACTTTGGAGCAGCAGCTTGCAACCTGGGATTCTCTGGATAGGGTAGGATACTGGGCTATCTGTAAGATGGTGAACATAGGCTGGTCAGAGTAACACCAAAATGCAGTTACATAACTCAATCTTGGGTTGAAAAATGGAGGCCAAGACAAAGAAAGGGAAATCTTTTGAATATTTCTGAGCTCACAGCCCCCCCCCCCAGTACCCCAGAACCAGCTCCCAGGGGCTGGGCAGCCACTTCTAGTGGGTTTCATGTGGAGCTATTTTCTTTACCAAGACTCCTGGCTCACCAGGGATGTCATTCCAAGCCTTTTCCTTTTTGTTTAGATTCTCTCTCTCTTTTTTTTTAAGTGGCTGGAGCTCTATTTGAGTGACAAAATACCTGACCAATCATAGCCTAATCCCTGCCTGGGAAAGACTACCCAGAGGTTGTTTTGGTTTGTTTGTTTTGTTTTGTTTGATACTTCTTACAATTGACTGTCTTCGCTCAGGCTGCCTGCAGCCAATCAGGTGCAGTCCAAGCTGAAGACTAACTGTTAGGGTTTTTTACTCTATTTTATTATTACTATTATTATGACCCAGCTTTCTCGTCCTTCTGCCAGCCATGACATCATCTTTCCAGACAATAACTTAGATCCACCTGCATATCAGATTTCAGACTCAGGGGAAAGAAAAAAAAAAGTATATCCACAGGCTCTTTGGAATATAATTAAAATATGCCTAATAGCTATCTACAAAATAGATTAACCCCACTCTTCATCTGCACTATTCCACCCTTTAGGTTCATGACTGTTCAACAATTTGTTTGGCTTTGTATGTTAAGTCTCTTTTCAGCCACCAGGTTCCAGATGCTAGCAGGATGCCAACCAGACTTCCCTAGACAGACAACCCCACCAATGTGTCCTGGAGCTCTGCTTCCCCACAGCCCCACCCTAGTGGGGAAAGAGAGAGACAGGCTGGGAGTATGGATCAACCTTTCAATGCCCATGTTCAGTGGGGAAGCAATTACAGAAGCCAGACCTTCCACCTTCTGCATCCCACAATGACCTTGGGTCCATATTCCCAGAGAGATAAAGAATAGGAAAGCTATCAGGTAGAGGATGGGATACAGAGTTCTGGTGGTAGAAATTGTTTGGAGTTGTACCCCTCTTATTCTATGGTTTTGTCAGTGTTTCCTTTTTAAAAAAAAATAATAAAAAAGAACACACATTACCATGCGCCAGGACCCAGGTTCCAGCCCCTGCACCCCACCTTCACTATAATTCTGTTCAGATAGTTCCATTAATCCCAAAAAGTCCTCTTTCTGCAATATCACATAAAATTGAGCTAGAGAGTGAAGCAAGAGATTATTGAAGCCTATAAAGTTTAAGAACCTTGTTTCCTATGCTAGTTATGTCTAACCTACCATGGAAATGTTGATGGTTAGAGTGATGATTGTAGAGACAAGGAAGATCTTTTAACATACTGAGTGGTCATTTTATATCAGCTGTTGTATCAACTAATTTGCATATGTTTATTCAAATTTTAGGTCAATGGCAGGGGTAGATATCATAATGGTTATGCAAAGAAACTCTTGTTCTTGTGGTTCCAAAGTCCTCACATCACCATACACCAGAGCTGAGTAATGCTCTGCTGAAAAAAATAATAAATAAATAAGTAAGTTAAAGACAGGTATGTAATGTAGGAGGCCAGGCCAGGTCAATCTAAGGAGAGACATGGTGGAAAACCTCTTACAACAGCATTTTGAGATACACCTCATAGTAGTACACGTTGTCCAGCTTTCAGACAAAAACCTTCGTTTTTGCTACATACTAAGAATTGGCTTTCAGAGGCAAACCTCCATGGTGAATATGTGCTGTGAAACAACTCTCTAAGGAAAATTTAAGTGTATGTACTTTGAGACCACCTCTAGTTGCTCCTGACCTTCTCCTAGACTAGATCAGGAGAAGAGACTGATGGAAAGCAAAAGACAAGTAATTACATAATTGGGTGACAAATCCAGATTCATGGGGAAGTGTGCCAAAAATTGCTATATATAAAAACACCCCAATAAGCGTGCTCAGGGACCCATTCCCTGAATGGTTCTAAGGTTCCTTGTCTAAGTGCCTCTTTCCCTCCCCCCTCTTTGGACCTAGTAGAGCTGAACTATGCAATACAATGTAAATATCATTCCCTACTTCATAGGAGAAAGACTCAAGTGTTCAAGACTTAAATGATAGGGAGTCGGGCTGTAGCGCAGCAGGTTAAGTGCAGGTGGCGCAAAGCACAAGGACCGGCATAAGGATCCCGGTTCGAACCCCGGCTCCCCACCTGCAGGGGAGTCACTTCACAGGCGGTGAAGCAGGTCTGCAGGTGTCTATCTTTCTCTCCTCCTCTCTGTCGTCCCCTCCTGTCTCCATTTCTCTCTGTCCTATCCAACAACAACAATAATAACTACAACAATAAAACAACAAGGGCAACAAAAGGGAATAAATAAAAAAATAAATAAAATTAAAAAAAAGACTTAAATGATTGGCTCTTCAAATAATAACTACAAAAAAGTAGTTAGTTTTAGTTTTGCAAATATTTATTGGTACTATATAGATTTAAGGAATCATACATTTCAAGTATATAGTTTATATAATTTAGCAGCTATACATACTGCATTATGATTGGTACTAAAAGATCAATTTCTACCCTCAAATCAATCACAAACTAGTTAAGGATAATTATGTAAATATTCAAGAAGTGGCAGGAAAGTAACAGAGGCTGTATGATAGAAACGCCAGTCCTGGTGACAGAGAGAAGACACTGAGAGGATCCCCTGTTGGTTCCCGGGAAGACAGCTGCTGCTCTTCTTTCTGATGCTCTGGAGTGTAGGCACAGTGGGGACAGACTCTCTCAGCAACCTTGTGGACAGCAGTAATAGGACAGCTCAGGGAGAAAATCCTTCACAGTCAGAAACCAGTACAAGCACGTGGGATATCTTCTGTAGCTAGCAGAGGCTCTGCTGAGATAAGAATGGGCCTGGCCTGGGAGACAGGTAAGCCAATTTTTCTTAACTTCTCCCATTCCTGATCGGTTCCAAAGTTGTTACTTGCTTTTTGGAGGGCATTTTTGTTGGTACTGCACAGGTGGGCAGGGCTCAGGGCACTTTGGGGGTGGGCAAGGCTCAGGGCACTTTGGGGGTGGGCACTTTGGGGGTGGGCAGGGCTCAGGGCACTTTGGGGGTGGGCAGGGCTCAGGGCACTTTGGGGGTGGGCATTTTGGAGGTGGGCATGGTTCAGGGCACTTAGGTGGGCATAAGTGAGGAGGTGGCTGGCAGGCCTGCTTGCACTGCTGCTCTTGGTAAGACATTTTTCAGAAGTCTTCAGATCTGAAAGAGATTACATAGCAATGTTCAAAAGAAGTAACCCCTGGAGGCAGAAGCCAAAACTTGTGTAACACTTTGTTGAGATATTATCTCCCCAGTGTTCCAGAAAATACTTTTCTCTCCCTTTTAATGACTTTCTGGCTCCTATCTTCCTCTTCAGCAGATTGCTTTATGATTCCTAAAAAAAAAAAAATTCTTTTTTTCTTCATATAATTTCCACATTAAAAAATCTGTTTAAAACAATTAACTAGAGTGTTCACAAGTTAGAGTACACAAGACCTGGATTCAATCCCAGGGTCCCCACCTCTGGGTGAGAGCATGGGTAGCCTCAGAAGTGGTAAAGCAGTGCCGCAGGTCTCTCTCTCTCTCTCTCTCTCTCTCTCTCTCTCTCTTCCACTCTATCTCCCACTCTCCCATTTTCATCTCAGTTTCTACTCAATAAAGGAATAAATAAAATAAGATAAAATAACTGATTACTAATATTTGTATGAAATAGCACCTTCAAGAAAAGAAAGAATGCAAAGTAGATTATACCTTCCAAAATCTTGAACAAACTCATAATTACTATCATCACTACCTCTTACAGTGTCCCATGTCACAAAGAGCATTCAGCAGAACACATGAGCATCACAACTTTAAGATGTAAGCATTTGAGAGATAGAGCAGATGAGACAGCAAAATAAAGAAATGGTTTCTCTTCCCTTCCCTCTACTTCACATAAAAGATTTCATTTTCCACGGGGATGTCAATCTAAATAGTAAAAAATTAAAAGAGTCTATGGCTCTGCTTAGAATCTATGTTTCCATCAAACCCATGATCAAAACTTTGTACCCATCAAATGTGCTGTTTCCAGATTACCTTTAAGATCTGAGAACACCAAAACCACAGGAAGAGAGAGAAAGAGATAAGCTAGACACTGACTCACCAGATGCTCCTAAGTAGATCAGGACTTGAGTTCCAGGAGGATGGGAGTCCTACAGCAGAGAGCCTCTTTATAGGGCTTTCTGCCCCACCCAAGGGGAAGTACATGGCCTAAAACTGGTCCAGTTCAAGAACTTCATAACAAAATGCAAATACATCCCTAACTGACTAGGCAGGGACTCAGAACAGGAACTGCCTTGCTCTGGAATGCCCTCAGTGGTCATGCTCCTGATTCACAGATGCCCTGCCTTGGCCCTCAAAAATATGTAGCAGTGGGAAAGGGGAAGAGTATTTCCAAGTGATGCTTAAAAAAAAAAAAAAGGATTAATGATAAATGATCCTTTCCTGTGCTTCACCTTCTTGATCAGGGAAGATGACTCTTCCTTGTGTCTTACCTCTTGAGTCTGTAACTTCCCCCAGTCTTCTGCATTAGTTGGCTTATCTTTTGTTACACACGTTGGGTTGAAAAAAAATTGAGGATACAAAGAGCTAGTTATCTGTGAATACCTTCTTTTTCATTCAATAATGCATTTCTCTATGAACCTATGGATTGTTGTTTATTTTGGATAGAGAGAAATTGAGAGGGAGGTATAGAGAAGGTAAGATGCCCACCCCATACAGCACTGCTTTACCACTTGTAAAGTTCCCACCTGCAGGTAGAGGCTAGCGACTTGAGCCTGGGTTCTTGTGCATTATAATGTGTGCTCTCAACCAGGTGTACCACCACCTGGCCCTATGGGTTGTTAATCAATGTCTTCTTTCCTTCTAGTTATAATAAAGCTACAGATCATCTCAGTAGAATTTCCCAGGATGATACTTAAGAGATATGCAGCTGCATGATATCCTCTAGCATACTATTTTTTCTGTTTGGTCTTTCAAGTAAAGCCTATAAAGTCACATCCTATGGTTTTTATAAATCTGTGCCATCCTCCACTGTAGTCCAGGTGCACCAGAAACCCAGTCCTTCAACCTACAGCTGAATCACACTTTTTGTTCCTATCTCCTCCAAATGATATATCATCTGCTTTTATATAACTCCTTCCAACTGACCTTTCTTCAACTACTGAAGAGAACTGGCCTCATTTTTCTAACTTCCTGACCCTTTAAAATCACTGAAATAAGCAATATATGAAAAATGCCAACTACTCCTAATTCCTTTTATTTTCTGAATCATCTAAATACAGTTTGTTTATATGTAGAATCTGTTAGTAAATTTAACACAAAGTTGAATTTGTGTTACTGATAATTCAGTCACTGCAGTTGATTGTTGTTCACATACAACTTCTGAATGATTATTTATATTGTAATGTTTACCTAATTCTAAGATCTTTACTAGTGATCAACATGAACTACACATTAGAACTATTTCTATTTCAGATCAGCAAGATAACTCCCTAGAAAATGCACCTGTATTTATGCTATGTATGTCAGTCAGCTTGGAACCAGGCTTGCATTGTAGTAAGGTAAGCTTCTGTGCTGTGGTGACTTTATCTATCTCTTTCATTTTCTCTTTGTCTCTCTCTTTAAATATATATATTTTAATCTTATTTCTTTATTTATTACTGGATAGAGACAGAGAGAAATTGAGTGGGGAGGTAGAGATAGAGAGGGAAAGAGACAGAGAGACACCTGCAGCTCTGCTTCTTTACCCCTGAAGCTTCCCCACTATAGATGGGGGGGGGGGCAGAGGCTTGAACATTAGTCTTTGTGCACTGTAATGTGTACACTTAACCAGGTTTGCCATTGCCTGGCCCTCTCTGTCTCTCTTCATCTGAAAATAATATGACTGAGGAAGTGAAGCTCCAGTTGCTTCTGGGAAAAAAATAAAAGATTCACCATCATACACAAAACATTGAGGGCAGATTTGAGCATGAGAAATCTGATGTGTATGGGAAAATATAATCTCAGACTGAGTTCATATAGTCCCTGTATTCCTCTCTCTGGTAAACAGGTTTTATTCTTTAAAATCTGGTAATTTTAAAATGTATTTGCTTGTTTATTCTGTTTTCTCAATGAGACTTCATTTCCTAAACCTTCTACATGGCCTTCTCAGTTCCCACTGTAGACCTCTTACGTGCCCAACATAACACTTACCAGTCCTTTGAGACATGTTGTCCCCTGATATCTTTTTGTAATAGTAGGGCTCACTCAATGTTGGCTAGTTACTCATTATAAATGTTATTGCTAGAGTTCTGTTGACTTGGCCAATCAGGAAGCTTTCCAGTAATATAATTTTATAAATGTTGATAGAAAATGATGAAAAACAGAATGAGAATGAAGAGGAAGAAGAGACACTTCTGAAATAATTATTGGTTATAATCTAAAAGTAAAAAATCACTTTATCAACCCAACATCCCATTTTGGTTGTGCACTAAGTCATCCCCTTCTCTCGGTTAAACTGGTTTTATTTATAGAAGTATCATTATTCAAGTCAGGAAGGAATTATTCTTAGCCAACATGACTCGTGCTCATGACCATCGGGGACAGAGCCATGACATCAGCACTTTGGATCTAGGTGTCTGCACACAGCATTATCGCAAAGTGATTCATATGGTCAGAGGCAAAGGAAAGGGACATTTCTCACTATGTCATTGACTGCTTTCCATGAGCTCATCTCACACTAAGAAATAAGTCTTCAGAGTAGTGTGCACCTTCTATCAGGAAATTTAAGAAGTGCCTCGCTGTGCATTCATTTTTTGAGTATAAGGCTCACTCTGCATCATCCATCCAAATTCCCTCCTCCATCTTGCTAAAGTGAATAAACTGGTCAGTCATTTGGCAAAATTCCTTAGATTATGGAAGAGGATTTTTTGAAGCTCATTTAGTATCAGCAGGATATTCAAACTACAATTTAAAATATACAGGGAGTGGCCCAGAAGATAATACAGTGAAAGAAGCATTAGACTATGAAGCAAGAGGCCTAATTTGATTCCTAGCTTCATATACCAGAGTGAGACTCTGGTTCTCTCCTTCCCTCCCTCTTCCTCTTCCTCTTTCTCCTCTTTCTCTCCTCCCCCTCCTTTTTCTTCTCCTCTTCCTACTTCTTCTCCCTCTCTAATTAATGAATGAATAAATCAAAACAGCATATAGAAAATGTTGAAAATTTATTAATGTATTGAAGAAAAGATAATAGCTATACATAATATCTTTTCTAGAGTAAAAGTTGATAGAATTACAAAAAAAATACCATCAAGACTTCATTCTGGGCTGTTTTTCAGATAGAGATAGAGGGAGAGGGAGAGAAAGATGGAAAGAGATAGAGAGAAACAAAGAGGGAGAGATAAATAGAGAAAGAGAAACAGACCACAGTACAGAATACTCCAATGTGATGGGAACTAGGTCCTTGCTTGGTGAAACCGATGCACTATCCAGGTGAGCTATTTTGTCCAACACTTACCTTTATTAATAAAAATGAGAGATAGTTTAATTCAGAATAAAATATATAAATAAGCCAATTATGTTGTTCCTATGTATTGAAACTTGTAATTGTGCCAGTTTGTAAAAGGATTTATAAATATCATTTCATAAGGAAAGAATATGACATGATATCAAATTGAGATTACTATTACAAGCTGTTTTGGACAGCAGGAAAATATCTAGTTTAAATGTTGAACTCCTCTTGGTGACAATTTACATGATGTATCAGTAATCTAAATTCATTCATTCATTCATTTATTTAGATAAGACAGAGATTAATTAAGATGGAGGAAATAGAAAGGTAAGAGAGAGAGAGAGAGAGAGGTCTGTGGCACTGTTTCAGCCTTGGGAAACTTCCTCGCTATAGGTGGGGGAAAAATCTAAATTCTTACAATGAAATAAATATGAAAATCAGAACTTAATTATTAGAGAACAGACTTTGTAAATGCCACTTTTATGTCCCATTAATATGAGATACAATAAGGGAGTGATTTCAAGGGCTACTAAAAATATAAACTGGAACAGGGTACTAAGAATCAATGGGATTACCACAGACACATAAAAATGGAATAGATCAGGCAGTTTTCCTTGAAAATTTTTCCAAGATATGTAGAGAGTGACTTCTATGGGGCTGGCTGGGGACACACATATTACAATGTTCAAGAAACCAGGTTCAAGTGCCCTCAGTCCCCAACTGTAGCTAGGGGGCTTCACAAGCTGTAACATTCTTCTGCAGGTGTCTCTCTTTCTCCCTCTCTATCTCCCTCTTCCCCTCTCAATCAGTGTAACTCTCAGCTGATCTATGTAACCCTCCATAAAAGGAAACTGCTTTGCCATGTGCACAACCCAGGTTTGAGCCTACCTCCACTCCCCCGCTACACTGAAGGAAGCTTCTGAGCAGAGGTCTCTGTCACTCTTTCTCAATATCTCTCTGTCTCTATCTAGAAATGTATAAGTAAAATTAAAAATTTAAGTTTATGGGGAGTGTTGAGTCATCTCCCCATCCAGTATGCCTGGGGAGAGCAGGGTTCCCTGTCCCATGAGACTGGGGAGCTCTGGGCTCCCCCTGGTGGGCATGTGGAGTTCCCCCACTCCATGGGTCTGGGGAGCTGGGGTAGGAGGGCACAGTGGGCCAGGGGAGGGAGGAGACAGCACAGGAACAACCCCTCACCCTTGCTATAGCAGCTTAGCTACTCTGAGCCAGGCCAGATGCAGGCCTCTCCATGTGTACATACACCCAGAAATCTTTGCATGAGCCATAGGTTAGGGACAGGTCACTGGCTTTTATTTTTCTGTTGTGCAGAAAACAATTTTATATTTTCTACACCAGTTTCAGTAATAAACTTTATTATGAAAGATTAAAATTACTTAAATTGCCCTGCTGCTTGATACTGCCCCAGGCCACGCACAACATCTCAATGATCTACGCCCATATGGAAAGCAAGTGTATCTGCCTAAACAAACAACTGCTTGGTTACAACCAATGGACTAGAGGGCTATGGCTACTTTAAAACACACTATGTGTGTATGTGTGTGTGTAGGGGGGGTAGGGCAGTAGTGCAGCGGGTTAAGCGAGGGTGGCGCGGAGTGCAAGGACCAGGGTAAGGATCCCGGTTCGAGCCCCAGGCTCCCCACCTGCAGGGGAGTCGCTCCACAGTGAAGCGGGTTTGCAGGTGTCTATCTTTCTCTCTCCCCCCCCCTCTCCATTTCTCTCTGTCCTTTCCAACAACAATAACAATGACAATAATAACCACAACAAGGATAAAACAAGGGCAACAAAAGAAAAAAAAAAAAGCCTCCAGGAGCAGTGGATTTGTAACGCAGGCACAGAGCCCCAGCAATAATCCTAGAGGCAAAAAAAAAAAAAAAGAAAAGAAAGGAAGAAAGAAAGAAAGAAAAAAAAAAAAAAACACTATGTGTTTTTTCTTCCAAAGCAGCAGCAGCAACAGAAAACGGTGAAATGACTCATCATAGTTTTTGGAAATCATATGTTTGGCACTGTATAAGGAACATTGAATCAGTTTGAACTGAAGAGACAAAAAAAAAAAAAGTGCATGCAAGGCATAAGGGAAAAATTCCTGAAATGTTTTGTAAATAATTTTGAAGGGTTTGGGAAAGATGAACATACTAAAGTCACAAATCAAGAACTTGTGGAACTTGCTAATGTGCTTAATTTAGATGTTGAAGTGCAAGACATTGAAAAAGCCATGGAAATTGTTGATGGAAAGCTAACTGAGGGAGAATTTCTAGCTGGAGGCACAGGAGCCCTTAGGGGAAGAGAATGAAAGCATGGAAGAAGAAAAGCCCACTACAGGGAGCAGCTGAAGTCTTCACGAAGGAAATGCGGCTTGTTACAACTAGGCTGCATGGACCTGAATATTGAACAGCTCTCAAAAGTGGAAGAGCAAACAAATGAAGAAATTTATGAAGAAAAAAAATGCGTCATAGGCCACACTAATGAGATATTTCTCTAAAAGTCCATGTAAAACTCCTGCCCTTTCAAGCCTTTCTGTTTCCTTACCATCATTTCCCTCATGTGGTTCTTCTACAGCTCCAAGAACCTTGTTGTTGTCTCCTGTGATGACCATCCAACCTTGCCACCAAAATACTGGTTGAAGAGTTTAGTGAGTAAAGTGTGAATTAATCTGAGTAACTTTTGGCACATGATTTTTATAATTTTGATTTCTTTATATTCTGTGATATTTATGCATGAAGTTTTATCCAATAAAAGTTATTAAGTTGGAAAAATATGTTGAGCCTGGCAGTGGTACACCTGTTTAAGTGCACATAGTAATAAATACAAGGACCCATGCAAGGATCTGGGTTAGACCCCACCCCAGCTCCTCACCTGCAGCGGGGGGATATGTCACAAGCAGTGAAGCAGATCTGTACATGTCTTTCTCCTTATCTACCTGTCTGTCTATGTATCTATCTATCTTCCCCTCCTCTCTCAATTTCTCTCTGTCCTATCAAATAAAATGGAAAAAATGACTGCCAGAAGCAGTGGATTTGTAGTTCTGGTACCAAGCCTCAGCAATAACTCTGGACACACAAAAAAAGAGAGATTCAAGTCTGACCCCACTACATGGAGGAAGTCTTCATGCTATGGTATTTTTCCCTCTCTACCTCTGTCTGTCTCTCTCTTCCTACCTGAAAGAAGTCAGATGAGAGGACTGAAGCCCTGGAGGTAAATAAACAAAGAGAGAGGGGAGGACAGAAACAGAGAGAAAGAGAAAGGAAGGAAAGGGAAGAGAAAACAAGTTGGCACTGTCTTCTTTCAAATTCAAGAATAAATGACAAGTAGCATAAATAATGAAATAAAACAAAAAGCTGTTATACAGTATGCAAATTTCAGAATGATAGCATGAGATTGAATAGGTTGCTGCATGGGTAAATAAATGTAAAAAGTTTTTAAAACTCACTGTCTGCCTAAAGAAAGTTCCAGGCAGAGAGGGTATGAAGATTAGCTAAGATTCCAGAAAAAAAAAAAAAAATTAAAGTAATCTATAGAACCCTGTGAGCATAGGTTGGTTTCTTTTTATAGTATATTTTATTTATTTGTTCATTTAATATATTTTTATTTTTTATTGGACAAGACAGAGAAAAATTGAGTGAGGAGGGGAAGGTAGAAAGTGAGAGAGAAAGTGAGACACCTGCAGACCCACTTCACCACTTGTAAAGCATCCCCCTGCAGGTGGAAACATTTAATATATATTTTTTACTGCTGGTTTATATGGCTTCTAAGATTGTAAGATTACAAGGTATAGTTTCTCACTGTACCACCACCAAATTCTCCATCCCCTCCACCATAACTTCAGTAATTCTCATAAAGTCATAGAAATAGTTTGTTTTTTTTTTTCTTTTTTGCAAGTTAGTGTGCTTTAATTCTCTGTGTTCCACACATGAACAAACCCATCCAGGAATGGTCTTTCACCACTTCACTGACTTCACTAAGCATAATCTCCTCCTGTTTCATCCATTTTGTCCCGATGGACAGAATGTCATTGTTTTTATTACAAGTAGTATTCCTTGCAATATTTATATAAAATATATATTCTATAATATTTTTATCCAGTTATTTGTCCATGGATATTTAGGTGGTCCCTAGTCCTGGGCTATTTTGAGTAATGCAGCTATGAACATGAGGTGCATAACCATGGGCCTAGATCGAGGGTTGTTTTTTGTTTTTGTTTGTTTTTCTAATTTTAATTTTATTTTTTAATTTTTATTTATAAAAAGGAAACACTGACAAAAACCATAGGATAAGAGGAGTACAGTTCCACATAATTCCCACCACCAGAACTCTGTATCCCATCCCTTCCCCTGATAGCTTTCCTATTCTTTATCCCTCTAGGAGCATGGACCAAGGGACATTATGGGGTGCAGAAGGTGGAAAGTCTGGCTTCTGTAATTGCTTCCCCACTGAACATGGGCATTGGTAGGTCAATCCATACTCCCAGCCTGTCTCTTTCTTTCCCTACTGGGGAAAGGCTCTGGAGAAACAGGTCTCGAGGACACATTGATGGGGTTGTCTGCCCAGGGAAGTCTGTTTTGTTTTTTTTTAAAGTAACTTGTCTTATGGCTTGTATTGGTGAGGGGGATTGAACTTGGGACTTTGGAGCCTCAGTCTATTTGCATTAGTCTTATGCTATCCCTACCCCCAATGGGCCTAGATTGAAATGAAATATTTGTTCTTGTTTCCTGCTACTGATATTCTCTGCAAGTTGAAAGTAGTTGTGTGTGTGTGTGTGTGTGTGTGTGCGTGTGTGTGTGTGTGTGTGTGTATAAGAAAGAGAGAAGGTGTGTATGGGGGGGGGGGCGAGGGTGATCTGGCAGGATGAGAGGGGCCGTCCCAAGGGGCCTGCTTGCTATGTGGGCATTTAGTTCTGGGCTCCTGAAGTAGGAGGTGGCTGGTGTCTCAGGGAAATGGTGTGGCATGTTTCAAAATCAAAGAAAATCTTTCCAATTTAAGATGTAATTGCACAGCCACTTACATGCACTCTTGTTCCTCTCCTGACAGGAGTGTCCCTCTGTAGTCATCTCACTGGTGGGGATACTTGTCTCATCCTGCATGACTGATGCAGTTAGGTTTCTTTAAGAGCCTGCATTAGCTATATGTGAGAGAAAAGCCTATTGACATCACAGCAGTTATTTTTTAAGGCAAAACAAAGACAGCTTCCTCGGCCACCCTGGGTGCAGGGACTGTCCTAGTCTGTCCTTTGAAATCACATCACTAGGTACATTTAATAAACACACAAAGGGGGAGATTTCATTCATTTTCCTATAGTTGGTCTTCTTCTGTGAAAATTATTTGTAATTATTTTCCACTAGAATTACCACTGGGGTTTTGTGGCAGCTTCATTCCACCACCTCTGCCAGATTCTTTTTGTCTTTCTTTTACAGAGTGTAAGAGAGAGAGAAAGAGAGAGAGAGACTGAAACAGAAAAAGGAAAAGACACTATTGC
This sequence comes from Erinaceus europaeus, assembly GCF_950295315.1. Lineage (NCBI taxonomy): Eukaryota > Metazoa > Chordata > Mammalia > Eulipotyphla > Erinaceidae > Erinaceus > Erinaceus europaeus. The sequence goes on along the minus strand of NC_080172.1, from coordinate 51,720,357 downwards.
TCCCATGGCCAGAACCCAGATCCTTATGCACTCTACCAGCTGAGCCATTTCCAGACCTGCTCTATGAATGTTAATGTAATTCTCCAAAAAGGAAGGAAGGAAGGAAGGAAGGAAGGAAGGAAGGAAGGAAGGAAGGAAGGAAGGAAGGAAGGAAGAAAGAAAGGAAGGGGAAGTAGGTCACAATAGCTTATCATCTGCCACTTTCATAGAGTAAACGACACAAAACAAACCAACATCATCTGGATCTCCAGATGAAACCAAAAACACTTCAGACAACTAAAGCAAGGTAGAACCCCTCAGCTGAACCCCTGTACACAAACTCCAGACTCCAAAGCTGATGGAGGGCTAAGACAGTAGCTCTACTGCAGAGAGTCTTACCAGAAAATGAAAGGGGGCTGTGAGGCGACTCACCTGGTAGAGGGCACATGTTACCATGCCCAAGGACCTGGGTTCAAACCCTGAGCCACACGTGGGGGGGGCAACTAAAGAGAGAGAAGTTTCATGAGCAGTGATATCTATCATATCTCTCTGTCTCTGTGTCTCAGTCTGTCTGTCACCCTCTATTTAGAGGAAGGGGGGCAAGTGGCCACAGGAAGCAGTCAGGCACTTAGCTTCAACAATTACCTTGGTGATAAAAACTAAAAATAGGTGCCACAGGTTGCAAGGACATGGGTTCAGTCGCTGCTCCCCATCAGCTTGGGGAAAAACTTCATGAGTAGCCCTTGCAGCTCAGAATCTCCGTTTCTGCAAACTGACTACCCCCCTACCCCGCCCACAACACTTCCTCTCTACTATTCCAACTTTTGGGTCCATGATTGCTCAACAATTTTTTTTGGCTTTGTATGTTAACTCTCATTTCAGCCACCAGTTTCCAGATGCCATCAGGATGCTGGCCAGGCTTCCCTGGACTGAAGACCCCACCAATGTGTCCTGGAGCTCTGCTTCCCCAGAGACCCACCCTACTAGGGAAAGAGAGAGGCAGACTGGGAGTATGGACCGACCAGTCAATGTCCATCTTCAGCGGGGAAGCAATTACGGAAGCCAGACTTTCTACCTTCTGCAATCCACAGCGACCCTGGCTCCATGCTCCCATATGGATAGAGAATGGGAAAGTTATTGGGAAGGGGATGCGATGTGGAGATTGGGTGGTGGGAATTGTGTGGAGCTGTACCCCTCCTATCCTACAGTTTTGTTAATGTCTCCTTTCTTAAAATAAATAAATAAATAAATAAATAAAAGAATCTCCATTTCTATCAAATAAATAAAAAATAGACAAAATATTTACAAAAATAAGTTTGAGTAGCTCCAGAGAGCACACTACCTGAGAGTGATGCACCTGAAACTCTTGATCCAAGAAAGCATTTGTCACACCCTAATTACAGGAAGCACTTGCCCACAGTCCTATTATCTGGGGCCTCTGCTTAGTGAAAGGCACTAATGTGTCTTGCCTTGCCTACTCTTTCCAGACCCTGGCCCAGCTAGGAGACTGGGAACCTCTCGAATCAGCTGTAATTTGACTGAATGGAGCTGCTCCCATCCGCCTTTCACGATGCCTCTGAGTACCTGCATGATAATCCTGGCCATGCTTTCCAGCCTTGTCTGCCCACAGGATTAGACAACCGGCCATACCCCAGACACCTTTTCAAGTCACAGTGGCAAGGCCTTCCTCCTCAGTCTACTCCCCTATAGTCTCACGCTCCTTTGTATGGGATCAAGAATATTCCCCTTAAACATGTTTTACAATTAAACTCATATGAGCAGCCTGGGCTGTACGCACATTACCATGTCCAAGGACCCGGGTTCAGGCCCCACACTTCCCACCTATATGAGTTGCTGGGTAGCAGGTGAAGTGGGTCACTTGTTTCAGAGATGTCTGGATTTGCCATGTAGTTTCCAGAAAGCCTGCACCACTGTGGCTATTTGGAATTCACCAGAAGTCCATGACATGCTGCATTTCAGGTCCTCATATTCCACACCCCAGCTCAACACTTGACCCCCTGTTCCCAAGCTCCCACAACTTCTGTCCCCCTGCCCCTCCCTGATGGCTTCAGTCCTCACACTGAAACAGGGGAGAGAAGTGAGGGCCAAGAAATCTCTTCCCAATACCCACTTGAGGTATACACACCCTAACTTTCCTCTCTCCCACACAGTGGAAGGCTTGACTCCTTATGAGGAAGCATCAGAAGTGAAGGGAAGTTCCTTGCAAAGGGGGAATCCCCTAGAAAAACACTGCTCCACTAATTCCCAGAGAAGCATTTCCCAAGAGTTGCAACAGTGAAGCTTCTTACAAAAGACAGTCTCATATGGAAAATAAACTACATTTTAATTGTTATCTACTTCCATCTTCATCTGAAAAAAAAAAATCCTTAAACTGGATTTAAGACTTGTCGTGTAGCATGCAAAAAGGAAAAAAAAAAAGATAACTAAGCTATTTTTTTCCAATCTACATATTTGGAGCAATATTTCTAACCACCTTTTGTTTGTGATTACTAGAGGTTTACAGGACTGTAAGATCACAGGTTTACAGGCCCACACCAGACCTGCCATTAAAGTTCTGTGGCCCCACCCTCCCAAACAAAATGGTCACAGTTCTCACAAAGTCTTAGAAACTGTTTGTGAATCAACTTTAAATATGAGTTAGTATATATGTAACAATGTTGATAATAGAGGCCAGGTGATGCCACAACAAACAGAACATAAACACTACTGTACACAAGGAACTGAGTTCAAGCCCTCAGCCCTCACCTGCAGGAGGGAAGCTTTAACAATCGTGGAGTAATGCTACAGGTGCCTCTCTTTTTCTCCTTCTGTCTCTTACCCTCCTCTGTCTTTCTCTCTCTCACCCTCTAACAAAAGGGAAAAATGAATTCTAATAACAAAAGAATTTTGGAGGTACCAAGCCCCAGTAAAACTCCTGGTGCGAAAAGTGGCAAATAGATGAGTATTTTTTTTTTTAAATAACAGTAACACTGACAATATAGAAGAATGGTTTCGTGACTCAGAGGCAGAAATCAGGACTTGCATGTCAAGTTCAATCTTTGGCACCACTTATGCAAAAATGATCCACTATTTCTTTCACTCTGAGATTCTCTCTCAATAAATAAAATGTTAAAATAATTGGTTTGTAATGCAACAAAGTTTGGGAAATACTTCCATAGTAGATAGCCTCAGAATAACCTGATTTCTGTCCACCCCAAATCTCTTCTGACAGAAAGCCCACTGCCTCTTCCTGCCTTGTCCTGGCCCAGAACTCAATGTCCTTAAGCCAGGTTTCTTCTATTTGAACTCCAGTCACTCAGGCTGCTTCATTTTTTTTTTTTTTTTTTTTTTTGCCAGGGGTGGTTCAGAGTCACTTGTCTATACAGGAAAGTGTACAGCAGATGCAGTGAAAGCACTTAGTGTCAGAACTCCTCTGCTCATCCAAGTCTTTATTTGCCCTGAACTCCAGGAACAAAAGAAGGTCCAACATGCACAAAGAGTTGAACAAATATCAAATAAAATTTAGGTTCACAAAGAGACATACATGTCCAACTACATTTTGTCCTACCCCAACTACAAAAGTTATCTTTTAAAATGTGCACTTAAAAAAGAAAGATCTTGGGCCACTTAAATTTTATTCTTCTTCTTCAGCATGTAAAGTATCTATGTCAGTTGAATTTTCTGAGATTGACATACAATCTGTGTAGCCCACACAATGCAAAGGGTTGACAAAATGTACTAAAGCTGTATCTTGTGATGCTCTTCCTTCCAAAAGATTTCTAGTTTAATATATCTAGTATTCACATACATCAAATTCCATAATTCTCATTTTTTGTCATTTTATGATAAAATTTCATCATTTTTATGATTTTCTTTTGTGCTGTTATGTTTTGTTTATTCATTAAAATTGAATTACAAAAAAAAAAACTTTTGCTCTGGGGAAAACAGCATAATAATTCTGCGCAAACACTTTCATGCCAGATTCTAAGGCTACAATGTTCCAAGTTGAATATGGAGTACCACTATAAGCCAGAGCTGAGCAGTGCTTTGGTTAACAATAACAATTATTGTTGTTGTTGTTGTTGTATTTATTTCACAAGATATAAAGAGATAAAAAAGAATAGAGTGTCATTTTGTCACATGCTAGACATCAAACTCAGGACCTCATGTTAGCAAATCCAGAATTCTACCACTGCACAACTTTCCAGGATTTACCAACTATGAAATTAACAAAAAGGTCAGTTATATGGTCCCAGAAGGGATGCACTTGATTGAGCACACATGTGACCATGCACAAGGACCCAGATTCAGGCCCTTAGTCCACAACCACAAGATTCATGAGTGGTGAAGCTGTGCTGCAGGTGTCTCCCCTATCTCCCCCAAGCCTCTTGATTTCTTGCTTTTTCCAATAAAGAAATAAATAAATAAAATATTTTACAAAGAGTGTCAGATATAGTAGAACAAAAGAGGTCTGGTGGCTGCAGGACTGGTACTTGTATTTGCTCTTTCCAAACTTAGCTCTAAGTCCCTTGAAGCAAAGGCTCCCGAGCTTAGCAGTATCTGTGTATTATACGTCTTCTCATTGTACCCCCCAGGTCTAATGCATAAACTTGTATCACCAGTGCCGTACATAAACTCCAGATGGACAAAGTTGAGGCCTGGCTTGCCTCTTACTAATATGTCTACGTGGTCTAGAGTAGTCTGGGATAAACAATTAGGGAATGAATTCATGAATTATATTATCTACCTTTCTCTGCTCAAGTCACCAGTGTTCCTGTTTGAACTTAACTAGATCAAGTGGAACCATCAGCTATCTCTCCTAGAATGGAGTTTCCCAAAAGGAGAGAGAACAGGGCTAAGGAGGAACACATCCACTCCCCTCACTCTCCAGGTCAGCTGTGGGCAGGGCACAAACCCTGCCTTGTTTAGCTCGCAGGCACCTGCTGCCACCTCCCCTTGCCAGGAAAGAGGAAGTTTTCTGTGAGCTCAGCTTGGGTCATACATACCTGCTGGGAATGAAGCTGCCACCCTTGACAGTGTCAGACCAGGTATATGCAAACCATCATTGAGCACATGATAACTGGGCCATGGACTCCTGAGCATGACTCTACCTAATAGAAAGTGAGTTCTCGTTCCCTGGTGTCCACACCTAAAGCAATTTTTTTTTGTTCAATCCAGAGTTTGTGAGTCATTTGCCTACATCTGTATAACCATGACAGAGGCCTTAGTTTCTGAGTATACACCTTCCATAAGGTAAGTACTGCTCATGGCAGTGAAGTGGAATGCCCCAGGTATCTGTTTCAAGACTGGACCCTCACTATCTATGAATATTCTGAAGACACTGAGGAGCTGCCACCAAGTGAAGGGTCTTCCTGTGGCTGTGCAGATCCTCTTAGAACTAATATTAACCATCATCCCTCTGATGAAGCAATTTCCTAATGACCATCTGAAGGGGAAAGTTTACACTGGACACATGAATAGCCAATTCTATAAATGTGCAAAGCAAGAGGGAACTTCATCACCACAGCAGCTGTTGTTCAACTTCTATGAGTGAGATCATCCCATATTCATCCTTCTATTTCTGACTTAACCTCACTTAACATGATTTCTTCAAGCTCCATCCAAGATGGGGTAAAGAAGGCAAATTCACCATTTTTAATATTGAGTAGTATTCCGTTGTGTATAAAGACCACAACTTACTCAGCCACTTATCTGTTGTTGGACACCTGGATTGATCCCAGATTTTGGATATTACAAATTGTGCTGCTATGAACATAGGTATACACAAATATTTTTGCATGGGTATGTTTTGTTCCTTAAGATATATTCCCAGGAATTGAATTGCAGGGTCACAGGGTAGTTCCACTTCTAGCCTTCTAAGAGTTTTCCAGACTACTCTCCACAGGGGATGAACCAAGTTACATTCCCACCAGCAGTGCAGGAGGGTTCCTTTGTCTCCACAACCTCTTCAGATTTGTTGCATTTCTGATGTATGGCATTCTCACAGGCATTAAGTGGTATCTCACTGTTGTCTTTATTTGCATTTCTCTGACAATCAATAACTTGGAGCATTTTGTCATGTTTATTGGCCTTTTGAATCTCTTCTTTTTTTAATTTTTTATTTATATAAAGGAAACATTGACTAAACCATAGTATAAGAGGGGTACAACTTCACACAATTCCCACCAACAGACCTCCATATCCCATCCCCTCCCTTGATAGCCTTCCTATTCATTAACCCTCTGGGAGTATGGACCCAAGGTCATTGTGGGATGCAGAAGGTTGAAGGTCTGGCTTCTGTAATTGCTTCCCCCATGAATATGGATGTTGACAGGTCAATCCATACTCCCAGCCATTCTCTCTCTTTCCCTAGTGGGGAAGGGCTCTGGGGAAGCAGAGCTCCAAGGCACTTTGGTGGGATTGTCTGTTCAGGGAAGTCTGGTCGCATCCTGCTAGCATCTGGAATCTTGAATCTCTTCTATGGAGACTATTCTGTTCATATCTTCTCCCCATTTTTGAATGGGGTCATTTGTGTTCTTGTTGCTGAATTTGGTGAGCTCTTTAAATATTTTGTTATTAGCCTCTTGTCTGGTGTGTGGTATGTAAAGATATTCTCCCATTCTATGAGGGTCTCTTTGTTTGGGTGATGATTTCTTTTGCTGTGCAGAAACTTTTTAATTTGATGTAGTCCCATTGGTTTATTTCTGATTCACTCTTCTTTGTCATTGGATACGTCTCATCAAAGATGTCTTTAAGGTTTGGATGGAAAAGAGTTCTGCCAATATTTTCCTCTAAGTACTTGACAGTTTCTGGTCTAGCATCCAAGTCTTTGATTCATTTGGAATTTACTTTGTTTTTTGTGAAGTATATGGTCCAGTTTCATTCTTCTGCATGTTTCAACCCAATTTTTCCAACATCATGTTGAAGAGACTCTCCTTTCCCCATTTAATATTCTGAGCATCTTCGTCAAAGATTAGATGCCCATAGGTGTGGGGGCTTACTTTTGGGCTTTCAATTCTATTCCACTGTTCAGTGTTTCTATTTATGTTCTAGTACTCACCCCTGATGCCCTTGATTTGAACCTTTCAGCCCCCTCCTCTGGCGGGCAACAGAGTGGGTCAGCTGACTCAGTCAGATGGAGAAGCGGGATACTCGTCAGGACTCCGATAGGCCTATAATACCCATATCATTACTTTTGCAAAACAATGTTAAATAATAATAACTTTTAAATGGGGCCCTGGTATTGATGTCCAACATGAAATGGGAAAACTGTGAAAGGCACTGGAGGAATTCCATGGATGTGGTGTCTATCCTCTCTCTGGACCTGTCTGACTCTTTCTCTCTCTTCTCTATTCCAAATAAAGAATACAAAGTTGGGACAGAGATGTTACTCAGTGCTGATATCACACATGTGGAAAGCCCTTGGGTCATCTCCTAGCACTGCATGATGATTTACTAATACACAGAAGAAATGTTTGTAACTGTGGATTCATATCTTATTTCTTAGATACACACAAGCAGCTGAAACCTCAAGCCTGCATAGATAAATTATACATCAAAAGTCAAGTCTTTGGGCCTTCAAAGGAGGTGGGTATCGAAAACCGTTCTCTACTTTTCCGTGGAAAAAGGTTAATTAGCTCTCCAAAAAGCTAAACAAAGAGTGACATGTGAAGCAGCAAATCCATTCCTGGAAAATAACCTTAGGATTTAAAAGCAAGCATTTACCCAGAAATGTGTCTTTGACAGGACTGCTCAGTGACCATTGGCCACACCCCTGCATCTCAGTCTAGGTGAGTCCTGCAGCCATGCTACAGGCATCTTTATCTTAGGGCCCTCCAAGCCTTAGACTCCAAGACTTGGGAAAGCCAGGTGCTGAGAAAGTGAAAAGTGACACATGCCACCATTTTCCCTGTGTTCCTGCCCCTCTCTCATCAACCTCTCCATCTTAGTTGCTGGTTCCATAGGTGGACAACAGTGAAGGGGCAGCTGAGGGAGGTCACTTTGGGGTGACCTTCATAGGACAGCAGCTGTCCTTGTTTATCACAGACTGGGCAACTGGAAAGCCTAGGAACCCCAGATTCCATTACACTTCCCACCTTCCAATTCAGTTATTGTTGCTGCAGACCCCCTCTTGGAACCTGGGTTCACTGTCCCTCATCCCTGCTGACCCCTGCCAGGAGCCCCAAGTCCCCTGCCCCTCCTCTGTTCTGACCCTGAGCTGCACATGGCTCTTCTGTGGTTCAGACCAGCAAGCCAACACAAGTGTTGGAGATGCTGATCTCAGGTGCTGGGGAGTCATCACACTGCCACCAACTCTGAGTTCAGGATCCCTGTCTCTTTACCTCTCAGTCCCCATGGGACCTGCCGGAGGTCACTTGCATCTGGCCATCCTGTCCTGGGTTCAACACCTCTGCAGTCACCATGGTAAAGTGTGCCCTACTATTAAGTGAGCCGCTGGCAGAAAGGATCCTCCTGAAGGTGAACCAGGAGCTGTGGACCAAGATGGACCAGCACAGGCAGGACTTCCAGGACCTCAGTGACAGTGTGGAGGCATCTGGAACTTCAGCATCTGGAACTATGTGCTGTGGAGAAACAACAAGTGTTGAGGGACAGACCACAAGAAGGTGAATGGCCTGTCTTCCCACAAAGACACCAAACCTCTCCAGACTTTTTCTTCTACTCAGGTTATTTATTTATTGCCACCAGGGTTATCACTGGGGCCTAGTGTCTGTGCTACAAGTCTACTGCTTATGGCAGCCATCCCCCCACCCATTTTATTGGCTAGGACAGAGAGAAATTCAGAGAGGAGGGGGAGATAGAGAGGGAGAGAGAAAGATAGACACCTGCAGACTTGCTTCATTACTTGTGAAGCTTCCTCCCTGCAGGTGGGGAGTCAGGGGCTCGAACCCAGATCCTTGCACAGATCCTTGCACTTAGTACTATGAGCACCTAGCCAGGTGCAACACCACTGTATCCAACTTTTTCTTCTATTGATTTTCTTTTAATCATTTTGCATACATTCTAAGAAAGGTAGAAGCACACATCTGATGCTCATTTCCTAGAAGGTGGGAAAACTAAGACATTCAGTGTTCGCAGGGAGGTGTAGTGAATGACTAGACTAGGCTGGAAAGTTCTATTGTTGATTCCTGAGGCAGGCTGCTCTCAGAACATTCTCTGTGCTAGATCAGGTCCTGTGCCTGCAAAGGCAAAATGTCTGGAATGATAGTCTCTTATTACCTCAAAACTACTAGGGCTGATTTGTGATTTGGACTAATTACCCATGATTTGGAGTTTGGGGCTCTGAAGAATGTGTCCCAAGGGAGAATGAGAGTAACTGGGGAAGCATCAGCCCCCATGAAAATTCAGCCTAGTGTGGGGGAGAGGTCCTTCCTCCCCAGTCATCCCAGGATTGGGCGATCCATCCCTGTTCATTCAAGGCTGATGTGACGGGAGGAATCAGACGAATGAAGAAAGGTGCGCAGCAGAGGGATTGAAGTGAACATTGGTAAATGTGAGCCTCGACTCGAGTCCTTTTCCTATTTTTTCATTGGGCTAGTATAACTTTTTTCTTCCACTCTGGTTTATTTGAATAAGTAATACAGCATATCTAAACATTAAAGACTGATGATTAGGGTAGTGAAGGGTGGAGCTGGAAAGAAAGGACAAATCAGACACTTAAAAAGGAACACATACTTCAGGCAGACTGAAAAGAACAAAGAAATCTGATCCCAAGACATTGGTGTCCAGGTCACATGGTGGGCTGGCAGTGCTCACGGAAGCTGGCTCAGCTTTCCCAGGCTGGGAACCAGGTTTCCTATATTGTCTGCAACTCAGCTCCCTCCTCTGTCCATATGCTCCTGTGACACGACCTCCTCCTCTGAGTTGCTGCACTGAATCCCATGAGTGAAAGTGCACAGCTCCTAGAACATGTTCTGGTGCAAAGACAACACTATTTATTTACTATCTCTTCCCCTGACTAGTTTCAATTTAACACAGATTTCTAATTTTCCAGAGCTTGCTGGCATGTCAGATTACAGCTAGCATTCCACAAGACAGGGAATCTATAGACTTCTGGATATAGTCACTACTTTTAACATCTGTCACTTTCCAACTTACATCATTTTTTTTCCTGTGCTAAGACATTGTAAGACCTTCTGTTTCCGTAGTTTTCAGATATGGGATAAAGATTTCTTATATATATATATATTTTATTTATTTATTCCATTTGTTGCCCTTGTTGTATTATTGTTGTAGTTATTATTGTTGTTGTCATTGTTGGATAGGACAGAGAGAAATGGAGAGAGAAGGGGAAGACAGAGAGGGGGAGAGAAAGATAGACATCTGCAGACCTGCTTCACCGCCTGTGAAGTGACTCTCCTGCAGGTGGGGAGCCGGGGTTCGAACCGGGATCCTTATGCCGGTCCTTGTGCTTTGCGCCACCTGGGCTTAACCCGCTGTGCTACAGCCTGACTCCCTGGGATAAATATTTCTTATCTATAGCCACCATGATATGTACTGTGCCATTGTGTCTTCTCTTTGATTAATGGAAATTTGTACCTTTCACCCTCCCGTAACCATTTCTTCCGCCCCACCCAGCTGTTGTCTGGCTCTATGAGCTGGAGCTGTTTTCATTTTGTTTCAACATTGAGCCCCTTGTGATTTATTTTATTTCACTGTCTAATGTTTTTCATTTAGCACAGTACCATGGAGGTTCTCCCAAGTCTTACGAACAGCTACATCTCAGACTTCTATGAGTGAATAATCTACTTGGGGTGTTATGGTGGCTCAGCTATTAAGCAATAATGCCAAGAGCTGTGGAGACAGCAAAGCAGTTCTGCAAAAGACGTTCATGCCCAGGTTACAAGCTCCCAGGTTCTATCCCCAGCATCACTGTAAGCCAGAGCTTAAGCCAGTTCTCTCTGTCTCTCTCTCTCTCTCTCTCTCTCTCTCTTAAAAATGATAATAATACATCAATGCTGCAAGGAAAATGTATGTGTATCTCTTCAGGAGTTTAACTTTTCATTTTCTTTGGATAAATAAGAAGTGCAATTGTCAGGTCTTATAGCAGTTCAAATTATACATTTTATAGACCCCCACTGTGGCTCTCAGAGGGACTGCACCAGTTTATATCTTCTCCCAGAGTATCTGAGGGCTCACTTTTCTCCATTCCATGTCACCAATTATAGTTATTACATTTTTAATATTTTACGTATTTATTTTGGATTTATATAGAGAGAAGCTGAGAGAGAAGGGGAGGTAGAGAGGGAGTGACCTGCAACACTTCTTCACCACTTCTAAAACTCCCCCACCCACACACTGCAGGTGTGAGCTAGGGGCTTGAACACAGGTCCTTGCACATTCTAACGTGTGCTAAACAGGGTTTGCCACTATCCCACCCCAGTTCCTTGCATTTAATTTTTAATTGGGTAAGTTAATAGTTTACAGTACATAATTTTTGGTATATGTATAAAATTTTTCTCTTTTCTACAAAGTATTTTGACCCCCAGCCTAGGTCCTCTTTCATCATCCTGCATAAGCACCTGTAAATATAAGCGAAATAAAAAACGCAAGTTTGTCCCCAGGTGCCTGTTTCACAGTGTCCCCGCAGTGAAGCTGGCACTGCAGCCTCTCCTGCAAACAGGGGTAGCTGCCTCCTGGTTCAGAACCCCCAAGACCTCACCATCTCTCCATCTCTTATTTGCTTCAACAACTTCAACACCACCACCTCCTCCTCTGACATGGTCCACAGGCTGCTTGGACTCTGACACTGGCCTCCCTCTGGCTTCTCCTGCAGCTCCTGCAAAGGGTTTCAGCCCAGAACTCAGGGGCCTTCTGTCAGTTCAACTGCCAGCTGCTTGCATCACTCACAGTCCCTGCCTCTTCTTGGAGAGACAAGTCTCTTTGGGGTCTGCAGGTCTTACAGCAGCACTGCCCTGCCTGGTGCCCCTCCTCCATGTCAGGGAGATGCCTCACCCCCTCCTCTGGCCCCTGTGTCACCTGGTCACCACAGGGTGGCTGCAGAAGGCACTTCTGTCCCTCCTGGGGTCAGATCCCAGGTGCTGAAGGCTGCTGGGGCATCCAAGTGGGACATAAAGTGACAGTTGATGTGTGTTTCTGGATCATCTGGATATGGACTTGGGATAATGTCCATGTCTTAGCCAGATTCTTTTTGTATAAAACTATACGAGTTCAATACATAAATACATATTTTAAACATTCACCTTAGAAGACATATAGTTTATATGCTTTTTTGTCTTTTACAGGGACTCTTTCATTTTCTGGATGGTCTCCTTGGCTGTGCCCCAAAAAAGCATCCAATTTTTCTCTCCACTGTCTGTTTTTGCTTCTACTGCCTTCACACATAAGGTAAAAAGAAAAGTCATCTTGACAAGGATCTTACTGCCTATGGTTCATTCTAGGATGATACTTGTTCAGGTCACAAGTTAAAATTCTTACTATTATTTTATTTCACTATATATATATATATACCAAACACTGTGAAACAGGCACCTGAGGACAAAGCTGCATTTCCGATTTAGCTTGTACTTATAGGTGCTGATGCAGGATAGTGGAGGAGGACATAAGCAGTAGTCAAAATATTTTGCAGAATACTGAAAAGTTGTACACATATAAATTGTATACATACATATATATTCTTTGTGTTTAATGACAGGGTAGGTTGTCTCCAGCCTGTTCTCCCCTCTCTCAATATTTATGTAGCCTTGGGTGGGAACGACTTTTCTGTGCTATACAAGTTTGATGATTTGTTTTTCCCTGTTTTTTGTGGAAGTTTCCATTGAATTATGATAGTGATTTCATTGAATATGTAGCAGCAAAGACCTTAAAGCAATAACAATGTAATTGTTAAAGCAATTGACAATATTAAAATTAAACACAATATAAATATTAATTATAAGATTCTTAATAAATTATATACTATTTATATTAATTACTTAAATATAATGAAATACAAAAAGTAATGCAATAACACTCTTCTTGTTTAAATATTTATTTATCCCCTTTTGTTGCCCTTGTTGTTTCTTATTGTTGTAGCAATTATTGATGTTATCATTGCTGGATAAGACAGAGAGAAATGGAGAGAGGAGGGGAAGACAGAGAGGGGGAGAGAAAGACAGACACCTGCAGACCTGCTTCACTGCCTGTGAGGAGACTCCCCTGCAGGTGGGGAGCCGGGGGCTCGAACCAGGATCCTTCCACCAGTCCTTGCGCTTTGCACCACATGCGCTTAACCACTGCGCTACCACCCGGCTCCCGCAATCACACTCTTAATCTGTGAGCACAGCCAGTCTTCCAGTTTCTATGTGTCAGCTTTGATTCTTTCATCAGACTCTCAACATTTTCACAGTACAGAACTTGCTCCAGCTTCATTAAATCTTTTCATAAGTATTTAACTCAACTATATAACAGTGTAAGACTGCACCTTTCTAGACCTGTCACCTTGTTCAGTAGAAATGCGTCAGATTTGTATATATTGCTTTTGGATCTACCATCTTTACCATTGTTCACTTCTAACTAAAATTATCTCTCTTTTTGAGTGTTTGTTCTTTTTGTATAACATTATGACTTCTACAAACAGTGCGAAGTTCACATCCTCTTTTCATATTTGTTTTGTCTATGCTTTTCTTGCTAGATTTCTCTAACCTAGATCTTAATACTGCATTGCTAGCAAAGGGTAAAAGTGTGAATCCTTGTGACTTGCCTGATCTTTGAGAAAAAAACTTTAGACAGTCCATATAAATTATTATTTTGCACATACTACTAATTATTACTACATTGAGGTACATTTACCCTGTATCTACTTTGGTTAGGGTTTTTAATCATAAATAAGATATTGGATTTTGTCAAAAATATTTACTTAAATCACAAAATAGCTTATTCATTATACATCTAATTTGATAACTATTAAATACTTTTTAAATGTTTGAAAAAGAATTGTGCCTTACTTCAATTGGGTATATGAACCATGACTTTTCCCATATTAATGCAAAGTAATGCATACATTCTACCAGTCATTTGCAGGGTATTGCATAAACTTTACAGAATTAGATCTATACAGATATGTGAGGTAGTTGTGCTTCATGTTTGAGCACAAGTGAGCCTACAGTCAGAATAGTCTTAGGAGTCAAAGTAAGTACACAGGGGAGCTGGACAGTAGCGCAGTGGGTTAAGCGCACGTGGTACAAAGCGCAAGGACCGGCATAAGGATCGTGGTTTGAGCCCCCGGCTCTTCACCTTCAGGGGAGTCTCTTCACAAGTGGTGAAGCAGGTCTGCAGGTGTCTATCTTTCTCTCCCCCTCTCTGTCTTCTCCTCTTCTTTCCATTTCTCTCTGTCCTATCCAACAATGATGACATCAATAATAAAAATAATAGCTACAACAATAAAACAGCAAGGGCAACAAAAGGGAATCAATAAATATAAAAACATTTAAAAAGGAGGAAAAAAACAAAGTAAGCACATAGGAAATTGTTCCTTCTCACCAGTTTGGGACTATATTAAGGAGACCATGGGTCTTGGTAAAGTGACAGATGAGTCAGGGTCCTGTCTCAGGAATGTGATTGCTAGATTCACCAAGCTCAACTCCAGGGTTTTGTTGATTTGCTTTGCTTTGGAGCAGTTTCTCAGCTTCACTGACACCACTGAGGGGCTTTCAGATGTTCCCAGACTGAGGAACAGAGATGTGGAAAGTGCAGGATAGAATCAAACTGGGGTGGCTTTGGTTTGGGATGGTTCCCCCCTCCTCCCTTAGCTACAGTGAGAGCAGAAGCAGATTCCAAATTCCTCTGAGGCAGGGCTTTCTGTATTTCTCAGACTGTGACTACAACAAACTAATCTTCCAGTATGTGTTGAGAGACAACCTGGACACTGAATATGGGGAGCTGACAGAGAGGGTACACCCAACTCAGAAGCTCTGGTAAGGGGACTGGAGGGTGCTAGGGGAGGGGGTTGCAGGGAGGTCTTACAGGAAGCTGTAAGGCAGTCTAAGGTGGGAGCCGGGGTGATTTAGGCCAGGAAGAGATGTTTAAATGGCACACATATGTGCAAATAGTTATGAAACACTTGATGAATTATCTACTCCCATTGGGATTCAGGCCCCACTTCACACCTTTAAAAAAAAAAACAAACCACAGAGCAGAAATTCATAGAGCAGGGTTAGCCAAATTCTGGTAAACTGTGGATGCTTCCACCTTCACACTGTGATTCAGTCACCACCCATGTCCCTTCACACAGTCCCTCCTGACTGAACATAGTTTATTATCTCAAAACTTGCTGTGGCTCTTGGTTGGACCTGTCATTTTCCTGTTTGCTGTTTGTCCTTTTGTTTTTGTTTTTAACCCGAGGTTATCATTGGGTTCAGTGCTTGCATGAGGATTTCACCATTCTTGGTAGACATTAGTTTATATTTTTTATTCTTTCTAATAGAGACAGAGAGAAATGGGGAAGGCAGGGTGAGGGACAGATAAACATTTGGCAGCATCTTTCCAAAGTTTTGAAGTTCTCTCCTTAAAGGTGGGGATGAGGCCTTGAACTCAGGTCTTTATGCATGGTAATGTGTGTGCTCAACTGGGTGCACCACTACCTGGCCCCTCACTCTCCTGTCTATGCAATAAACACCAGCTGTTCCTGTCCACCTTCTGAGGTTGTCTTTGTGTCCATCCATTGCATAATGCACTGTCTGTGGCTTCTCATGGAAATTGGTGTGATGGTTGAGAGGATATAAAGAGACATCCTCTAAAGCAAGTTGATGAATACACCATGATTTCTGGAAGTGAGAGGGATGCCAGGAATCTCCTCAGTGCTCCTCTGACACTCTCTGAAGTCTTGTGGTACATTCTTCTATTTCACTGCCACAAGAAGGTCCTCACATATGTAGCAGACTGTTCATAGGACACCTTGAAGACATTGTCACAGAAACATTTCTGAAAAATGCTAGGAACATAGTAGTGCCTTCTGACTAAGTTATGCTCACCCTTCCACTGTAGGGAAAACAATGCCATCAATAATGAGTAGAAACAGCAATTACAGCAAGATCTATAGGAAAGGAAGGGTTTCTCCTCCCTGCTCTGTCAGCTCCTCCAGGGTCTCCTCACCCATTAGGGGCCCTGCAACACCCAGGGTCAGGACTTCCTGCAGTAGCAGCTAGCCAACAGGCATACAACACACCCAATAATCTATACTTCAAGACTGGGGCAAACTCCAGCACTCAACCTCCACTGTGAACCATTACTAAGAAGACCAATGCCAGATGCACTCACTGGGCTAGAGACTTAGCCTTGACCTCTAGATCCACCAAGCACATGGCCAGCCAGGAACACCTGGAGGAGCTGAGCTCACACTGCACCTTTTTTGCCATCACACAAGCTGTGCTGGAAGCAGACAGCAGGGTCTGGGCAGTGGTCTTGCTGGAGTGTTTAACCTGAACTCAGTCAGGAGGGAATTCTCAGACAACCATAGAATTTAGACCTCATAGTGAGACAACTAACCTGTCTGTCTGCAAAGTTCCCAGGTCACCACCAATAAGATGAAGAAAAGGAAGGAGATATAAGGGAATCAGAGGGTCAAAATAGTGGTATTACTTAATTTTTGTCCTTCTGAACACAGAACATTTCCTCTTTTTGTGTGGCCTTGGTGGTGGTGACATGAGTTGTCCGTAGACAACAGGTGAGTGTCTGACTCACTGGTACACTTCTGCAGCTACGTAGTGATGTCCTCAGAATTGAATTCAAGCTCACCCTTTAGCCATAACATGCAGTGTTAATAGCATGTGCTTCCTGCTACAACCCACACAGAGAACAACAATGTGCAGTTTGTTCATAACCTTGATGATGACTTCTTCTTGTGATATTAGTTGCTTTGCTGAGGGGACTACAAGCCTTCTCATTGTAAAGTCCTAGTGTCTTATTTCTATTAACTATAAAGTCATTTCTTAAGGGTGATTCGATATTCCATCACACCATTTTAAATATTTATCTAAGAATTGATGATACATTTTTTCTCTATATACCTACTGCTATATTCCCATTTCTTTTTAAAAACATTTTCTTTATTTTATTTTTGAGAGAGATGGAGAGAAATTGAGAGAGAGACCAGAGCACTGCTCAGCACTGGCTTATGGTGGTAGGGGGAATTGAACCTAGGACTTTGGAACCCCAGGCATGAAAGTCTCTTTGCACAGCCATTATGCTATCTCCCCCACCCTATAGTCCCACTTCTATAGTGGTAATTTGACAATTAACCTTTACAACTCAAATGGAGGACAAGAGTATGCAATTCATCCATTACCATTATTGTCTTTGTCCTTGTGATGATCTTTCTATTGTGCTAAGGGGGCTAAAGACCTGCTCATTAAAATCCCCCCCAGTGTTATTTTTGTAACTACTGATTTATTACATTAGTGGTCCTTTGATAGTGTAGAATATCTTCTACTTATCATTGTAAAAATATTTCCATCTCTTGTGATCCCTGTTATAGTCAATAATTTGTCCTTACCTGTACATTGATAATTTTATAATTCAATTCTTCTTTATGATTCTTTTCACTTATACTTTATTATGGAAAAGAATATTGACACACCCCTCTATAGAAGAGAAATTTTATTTTACTATTACTTCTTAAAACATGTAATGTAAACCTAGTCATTTTTAAATGAGGGTTCTTTGCACAAATGTTTCCACCAATGTACCCCAGGAACGCCATCTTCCAGACCCTGACCCACTAGGGAAAGATAGAAACAGGCTGGGAGTATGGATCAACCTGCCAACACCTATGTCCAGCGGAGAGGCAATTACAGAAGTCAGACCTTCCACCTTCTGCACCCCAGAAGGACCTTGGGTCCATACTGTCAAAGGGATAAAGAATAGGAAAGCTTCCAATGGAGAGGATGGGATGCGAAACTCTCATGGTGGAAATTGTGTAGAATTGTAACCCTCTGACTGTCCTATGGTCTTGTTGATCATTATTAAATCAATTTTTTTTAAAAAAAGAAAAATGATGGCTGGTCCTCCTGTCTGTAGATATGATGGGCTTTCTATATAGACCTCATACCAAAACCGCACTGTCAC
Source organism: Erinaceus europaeus (assembly GCF_950295315.1). Lineage (NCBI taxonomy): Eukaryota > Metazoa > Chordata > Mammalia > Eulipotyphla > Erinaceidae > Erinaceus > Erinaceus europaeus. Next base: position 51,702,297 of record NC_080172.1, on the reverse strand, counting down.
ATTCCACAAGTGTTTTTTTCTTCTGTTGACACTCTGTGAATAGGGTGGCCTTCCACATCTGAGTTTCAGAGCAGACACACACTAAAAAGTAAGCCCCAGTGATTTCCTTAAGATTTAGTTCAACGTAAACTTTTCAGTAATAACATGTCACAAATAGTGTGCTTACTTAACCCTGTCACAACCCACACTAGACCAGGAATGTGTCTATCACTGTTGTGGTGACTTTATTCTCAAGATTATTTACAGTTGGGATCATCTTGGGGACTTTGTTGAGGAAATAAAAAACTGTTCACTGTAAAGACCCACCCTTTCCATTCTATAACTATTAAGTCATTTCTTGAATGGTACCCTCATATCCTAAACATTTCCTCTAACAATGGAATTTCTGTAAAAAAAAAAAAAAAAAAAAGCAAATCATCATCACTTTCCATTCCCAAGAAAGCCAACTGTTATTTTTCTTTTTTTTTAAATATTTATTTTATTTATTTATTCCCTTTTGTTGCCCTTGTTGTTTTATTGTTGTAGTTATTATTGTTGTTGTTGTTGTTGGATAGGACAGAGAGAAATGGAGAGAGGAGGGGAAGACAGAGAGGAGGAGAGAAAGATAGACACCTGCAGACCTGCTTCACCACCTATGAAGCGACTCCCCTGCAGGTGTGGAGCCGGGGTTCGAACCGGGATCCTTATGCCGGTCCTTGTGCTTTGCGCCACCTGCGCTTAACCCGCTGCGCTACAGCCCGACTCCCCAACTGTTATTTTTCTATGCTTACATTTTTACATTTATACATTTGTAATTTACTAATTTTATTCTTTATAATTATACTTACTGGTATTGTGAGGAGCCAAAGAAAAGTTGTGCTGGAGTGACGTCAGAAGGGATATAACTGGGGGACAGAAGGATGAAGAGAGGTCTTTTGTTTCCCTGCTTCTCTCACTTTGTTTTTGGGTCCATAGGCCCTTCGGGCATCCTTTTCCTGAGTCTCTTTTCTTTTTCCTAAAATCTATACTTGGCACAGCTAAATAAAGGATCCAGAAATTGCACCCTTGAATTTGTGTCCTGTGAAAATTTCTATACATCGAAACTACAAAGAACCTTAGGAAGATCTTTGCAAGTGGCCACGTTGGGTCCCCAAAATATTATCCTGTCTCTCTTTTTCCCTAGTAGGGCAGGGATCCGGAGAGGTGGGGTTCCAGGACACATTGTTGAGGTCATTTGTCCTGTGAAGTCAGTTGGTGTCAATGTAGCATCTGCAACCTGGCGGCTGAAAAAGCCTTAAGATATAAAACAGAATAAATTATTTACTAATCAGGAAACTAAAGGCAAGAATAGAGCAGCTGAGATTTGGGGTCTCCATTTGGAGGAAGTAGGTCAATTTTAGGTATATTCCAAGGGGCCCACGACTTCACTAACTTTTGCCTGAGTCCAACAGCTAACATGCAGGTGGACCAAAGATATTGTCTGAGGAGATGGTGTCAGAGTTTTAAATAGGACTAGAAAGCTCCTTTCTGTCCCAAGATTCTTTGGAGATCTGTTCTGAAGCTTGAGATAATATTCCCCTCCTAATATATATATTATAATAGACACAGAGTAATTGAGAAGGGAGAGGGAGAGAGAGAGAAAGAGAGAGAGAGTGAGAGAGAAAGAAAGAGAGCAAAAGAGAGAGAGAATTCACTATTTGTGAAGCTGTCCCCTTGTACATAAGGATTGAGCCTTCAGTGTGGCTTCTTGTATGGAGTATTATGTTCATCAACTGAGTGGGTCATTGCCTAGCCCCTACAATATTTTATTTATGTTATGTTAATGACAGAAACAGAGCACTGTTCAGTGTGGCATATCGTGGTGCTAGGTTTGAACTTGAGACTTCAGAGCCTCTCATGCATGAAAGTTATTTGTATAAGCATGCTATATTCCCAGCCCTGTCTTCCTCTGTTTAAGATAAAACAAAACTAAGGCCAAGGAGGTGATTTTGTGATGGCGTGATCGCTGCCCTTCATGAGTCCTTGGGTCTGCACTGGCCCCACATGTAATAATGACAATAGCTCAGCCAGCAATATTTCATTTCTGTGTTCTTTCTTGTTGCTTTTCACAATGAAGGAGGCTCATACAGCCTTGATGCCTATCTGGTGTGACACTGGCTCTCTTTCTGCTGAGCATCCCCTTGAGTTGTGAGGGCTGGAAGGGCCGTCTCTAGGTGTCCTCATGGCTTTGGAAGCAAACCCAAAAACAGGAGGTGCTCCTCTCAGACTGCTTCTCCACCAGAACCAGAGCAGGACCTGTGGGAGTAACGGCCCAGACATGCACACCCTGAGGAGTACAGGCCCAAGGGTTGGGATGTCCTGGAGGATTGGCTCAGGCCTGTGAACAATTGTACCTGAGCCCTGGGTGCACAGGCAGGTTCCCTGATACACCTGAAGCTCATGCTGTCCCTGAGTGTCTGCAGCAGCTCTGCTGGTTCCCCAGGACTAAGCACAGAGGTGGGGTATCCTGTCCTCAATGCCAATCCCAGACTTGAGGGACCCCTAGTCATGGTGCACCCCCCAGACCCCCATTGGCCAAGGACATCACCTATTGTCCTTAGCAGCATCTGTTTTCCGGGGTCTGCAGGCTCTGGACCTTGCTAACCTACTGTTGTGTTGAGAGAACCCCGGGAACAGAGATGCGGTGGTCACAGCAGTGGGCGGCTGTTTTCAAGCTGGAGCTCAGTCTGTATCTTCCTGAGGCACAAAATTACTGTCAGGAATTTTCCACTAAGCCCTGCAGTCTGAAAATTGAACACCATATGTTTTTTTAAAAATATTTTATTAGGGAATTGATTGCTTACATTAAATATAATTATTGATACATGTGTGAAATTTCTCAATTTTCTGCAGAATGCTTTCACCTCCAGCCTAGGTCCTCCTCCACCATCATGTGCCAGGACCTGAAAGTTCCCCCCTGCCACATATCTTTTCACTTTGGTACAATACACCACCCCCATAGGCTTTGTCGCCCACACTCTCTAACCTGTCTGCCCCTCCTTCCTCATCCTCAGTTCTGAGTTACTGGATCCTCAGAGGCACAAGAGCACTGTGGACCCTCAGCCATCCCTGACTCATGACTCAGATGTCCCCTGTCCTGTAGCGGAGCACACCTGCAGACCACAGGTGTGAGAGGAGTCACGGGGACAGATCACAGTGCTCCGTCCACCTGGCCTTGACCCCAGTGCTGCCAGTGTGCCATGAACTGAGGGACTATAAGAGCAGCATCAGTTCATACATCTGCCAACACAGCGGGTCACTGTGCCTATTCCAGGAAGCACAGCACGATTTGATTGTGAAGAGAGTGTGCGAAAGGTCTCTTAGGCCTAGAATAAACTCACCGGCGACAGGAGATGCAGCATTTAGTAGACACATAATATTTCAAGTAGACAAGAAGAAATAGCAGAAACATCAGCCCCCACACAGAGGACTGTAGGAGGCCAGTGTGTTACACTAGAGTTAAGTTCCTGAAAGGCAGCATGTCACCCCAGTGAGGGAGCAACATGGGCAGAACAAGGGAAAGCAGGAAGCAGCAACAAGGAAACTGAGTCTCTGATGTGCAAATCTCTCCTTCACTGATTGGGTGGCCTGGTTTTCCTCCTGTAGTTTGCTTTCCATGTGTAGAAAACCTCCAGTTTCTTGTAATCCCAGTGACTTATGCCTGTTTTCATTCTCCACGCCCGGGGGTTGAGACTCCTAATACACCTTTGACATGAAGCTCTTGCAAAGTTTCACTGACATTTCTTCTATAAATTTTAGAGTTTCTGGTCTAATATTCAGATCCATTTTGATGTGACTTTGGTGTATGGTGTTAAGTGGAGTTCTAGTTTCACTATCTATGCATAACTGGTACATATCTACAAAAAATGTAAAATAAACCAATTTAAAAGTAGGCAAAATATCCAAAAATAGTTTTCTAAAGAAGAGATACACATGGCCCACAGACACATGAAGAAATGCTCCACTTCAATTATCATTAGAGGCATTGAAATTAAAATTACACTGAGATACTATCTACACCTGAGAGAATGACTTTCATCAACAAATCAAGGAATGACTGATGTTGGTGATGTAGAGACAAAGGAACTCTGCTACACTGGTGCAGCCCCCTTGGAAGATATGGAGAATCCTGAAACAAATAAAAATGGGAGTGCCTTATGACCCAGTAACACCACTTTGAGGCATTTATCCAAAAGATGCTGAAACACTAATTTGAAGGGATATGTGCATCCGTAAGTTCACAATAGCCAAATAACAGAAGCAGCTTAAATGCTCATCCACAGATGCCTGGCTAAAAAAGTTATGGGACTTTTAGTCTCTGGAAGATACTCCACAATCAAAAAAGATGATATTCTGTACTTTGGGACGAAGTAGGTGGAACTGGAGGTGATTATGCTTAGTGGAATAAGTGAAGAGATGAAAGACAACTGCCGGATGGTTTCACTCATATGTGGAATCTAGAGATCTGGCACGCATGAACATGAAAAAAAGGAGGCAGAGGAGGAGAGGGAGAGGGACGGGGAGGAGAAGAAGAATGAAGTGGACTGTTTCTAAGTCTTGTGAGAACTATGGTGGCTGGTTATCTTTGGGAGGTGGGAGGGGCTACAGAACTTTGGTGGTGGGTGTAGTGAGGAACTATACACTAACTTTACAATCCTGTAAACTACTATAAATCAAAATTTTTTAATTAAAAAAGAAAACTAGAGTTAAAGAACATGACTGAGACAGAAGATGAAAGGGGAGGAAAATGACCTTTGCTAATAGCTTACTTTCTCATACACTTTGTCTTGAAGACAAAGGCAACTAGGAGAGCCTATCACAACAGTCTGAAATGGTGGTGCCTTTCCCTGATGGCACTCTTAGCACCAGTTCTGATTTAAAGAGACAGTGCAGTGGCTTCTTGATAGCAAATCAGAAAACAAAGTGTATATGAAACTGAGTTTATTTTGATGGTTTGATTTATTTTTTAATAGATAGTGATGTGAAAGCACCATTCAGCCATGTGTCCTGTGGGGACCCAAACCCAGGGCTTCCACCCCATCTTTGCTTCCATCATTACACACATGAGCATGGAAGAGAACTGTGCTCAGCCTCTGAGGAAAAAGGTCTGTCTGGGGTCTGAACACAGGTGGACACTACTGAAGGGGTAGCTGAGGGGGGTCACATTTGGGGTGACCTTGTGGTAACCAAGTTGGCAGGCGGCCTTGTTTACCACACGCCTGGCAACTGGAACACAGGGGTCCCCCAGATTCCATGACACGTCCCACCTTCCAATTCAGTTACTTCAGGTCCAGACCCATACTGGAGCTCAGGTCCCCTGTCCCTCGTCCCTGTAGCCCTTGTCTAGAGACCGAGGTCCCCTGTTCCTCATCCCTGCTGACCCTTAGCTGTACACGGGCTCTGCTGTGACCTTGAGACCAGAAAATTGACCCTGATATTGAGGACACTGATATCAGTTTCTGGGGAGTGATCCTGTTGTCACCAACTGTAAGTTCAGGATCCCTGTCTCCTCACTCCTCAGTTCCCATGGGACCTATGGGGTCACTTGTGTTGTTGCTGTTGTTGTTTTGCTTCTTTGTTTTACTTTTGTTTTGATTTTTGTTGTTTATTTTCACCAGAAGATTGCCCATCAGGGCTCACTTTTGGCTCTATGACTCCACTACTTCTGGTGGTCTTTTATTTCCTGTAACTTTTGTTTGTGGGTTGGTTTCTAATTTTTATTAGACAAGACAGAGAGAATTTGAAAGAGGAGGGGTGACAAAGAGAGGTAGAGCAAGATAGACACCTGAAAACCTCCTTCACCGCTCGCATCCCCATGCAAGTGGGAAGCAAGGCGTCTAACCCTGTTCTCCACTTGGTAATACGTGTGTTTAATTTAACCTGGTACATCACCATAGGCCCCTGATGTCTCCTGTTTCTGACCCTCCTGTCCCAGGTTTCTCCTCCATTCCTGCTGATCCTCTGCAGTCACCATGGCAAAGTGGTTCCTGCCACTGTACGGGCCTCTGGAGGACAAGTTCCTGCTAGAGGAGGACCAGGAGCTGCAGACCCAGATGGCCCTGTGCAAGAGGGACTTCCGGGTCCTCAATGACAGGGTCCTGGGGACTGTAGCCACTGCTGGCTATCTGGACCACGTCTTGTGGAGCTATGGTGAGTCCTCAGATTCCACCACCAGAGGGTGATCATCCCTTATTCCCCCTAAAATAAGAGAAAACATTGGTTCATCCGAGTACTTAGAAAAATCATTGTGAACACATCTTAGGAAAGGTAGAAACACATGTTGATGCTCATTTATGCAGGGTAGGGAAACTGAGGCACAGTTTAGCCACAGGTCCAGGGCTACAGAGAGGTGTGTGAAGGAGGCTAGAGAGAAAACTGGAACCATGACAGCACAGAACCACCTGCTGCCCCCAGGTTCATCTCTGTCTGGGTCAGACTCTGTGTCTGTTCAAGCCAAATGCCTGCACTCCCAGTCTCCAACTAGTTCAGGCTACTAGGGAGGACCTGTGTCAGAGTGACTCTGGAGAGGTGGTGACAGCTCACTCTGGGAGAAACCAGTGGTCTTCAGGTGAAGCCTCCACATCCCCACTGTACTGAGAAGCCCAGCTCCACCCAGTGTCCATAACTCCACTGGGGAAGATCTGCCATCTGTGTTAGTGTTCACAGTTCAATGGGGACGGAGACTGTCCGGTGGGGAGAGAAAGAAGGCATGCAGAGGGTACTGGCAGAAGGACGTCATCTGCCTTCATGAGACCTGGGTTACGGGAGTCACAGTGTCCAAAAGGTGAGAGCAGGCAAGGAGGTGTGACAGGGGTGGGTGTGAAGTGGAAGCAGCCCTCAAGTCAGCCTGGATGTCCCCAACTCCAGCCTCTGTGCTCTGTCCCTAACACCAGGCAGGGGAGAGATTGGTGCCTAACTGCTACCTGTCTCCCCATCTGTGACATGCATCAAAGCCTCAGTTTATAGTAGCTGAGACGACACTGAATAAATTAGATCAGGAGAAAGCAAATCCTCAGCCTATGGGATGGGGAGAGATTCCTGATAGTGCAGGGTTTGTTTGGTGGGGAGGAAACGATCAAACTGGAGCACTGTCTACACAGGGAGTTTCTCTAGAGTCACCCAGAAGCTGCAGAGAGGGCCATGGTGTCACAGAGAGAGGTGGAGAAAAGGCTGTGTGTCTCCTGTGCAAGATGGGGGCTTGGGGCTCCCTTGAGACAAAAATCACCTCATTTGTTGGCTCCAAGAATTTCTTTGCATTTAATGAGGTGTATTGGGCTCCCTATGTGTCTTATCAAATGTATATTTTTCTTAAATGACTGTAAAAAGTCTGGCAATTGGAGACTGGGCAGTAGTGATACTGGTTAAGCACACATGGCACAGAGTGCAAGGACCGGAGTAAGGATCCCAGTTCAAGTCTTCCAGCTGCCCGCCTGCAGGGAGGTTGCCTCACAAGCAGTGAAGCAGGTCTTCAGGAGTCTGTCTTTCTTCCTCCTCTCTGTCTTCCCCTTCTCTGTCAATTTCTCTCTGTACTATCCAACAATGACCACAATAAGAACCACAATCAACAACAGGGGCTACAAAAGGGGAAAAATAGCCTTCAAAAGTAGTAGATTCATAGTGCAGGCACCAAGGCCCAGCAATAACACTAGAGGCAAAAAAAAAAAAAAAAAAGGTCTAACAATTTATATGCAAGGACCATGCTGTACCATTTGATATAGATCCCTTGGATCTCTGAGCAATCTACTGTCGACACTAATTCTCTGTGATTGAACACAAACCCAACAATTTTTCAAAAAAAGCCCTCTGAAATATTCTCTCACTAAAGTATATTAAGACAAAAACATGTATATTATTCTGTGGGTTGGATACACTATTTGGGTAATTATTCACAGAGAAATCAGCTAAAATAACTGTCCTCTGTGTTTATTCACAGAACATCAGAATGACCAGGAAGCAGTGAGAGAACAAGAGCCAGTGGCCCCCAGGTAATTCTGAGCAGCTGTGGGTGCTGTCAGTGGGGAATCTGAGGGCTCAGACCAGGGAAAGGCAGGAAGGGGCTTACTGAGCACCAGAACCAACACAGTCACCACGGATGCTCACTGCATAGATTTCCTTTTTTTTTTTTTCCCCACTTCTGGACTTGCACTAGTCTCCCTTATCTCGTTGTCTTAAGAGCCACTGTCAACTCACCCAGGCATGAGAAGCTGGCCACAGTGTGTAAGACTCAGTGCAGCTGACCTGAGAGCACACAGCACCTTAAAGGGACCCTGCTGCTGGGAGTGCTGACAGTGGGAGCAGAGACCCTCCAGTCTCTTCCTCCTCCTCCTCTGCCCAGAGCAATCAGACCTGCTCTCTCTATTCTTCACCTGGGACAGACTCACTGTCCTCTGTTAGGAGGAGTTTGCCTCACATGGACCAGCCCCTTTCCTTCCCTTCTCTGTGTGTCAGACCTCCCACCAGAACCACTAAGGAGTAGAAATTGATGCTTCTTGGGCTGAGCATCCTCCAGGTGCCCTCAGCTCTGAGGGAGCTTCCCCGGTGCAGACAGACACCTCTGCTGGGTCTCAGTGGGGAACAGCTGTGTGGATTCTGTACCTCTTCCTCTTCCTCTTCCTAACTTCCTACTCCTCCTGCTTTTCCAGGGTGCAGATAATCATCTGCAAGGAAACCATAATATCTTTCATTCCGGACTTGTCAGGTAAGCAGCCCTCAGGCCAGGGGCTTAGGCCCCATCTAGTCTCCCAGGCAGAACCAAATCTTTGTCCCTCACATCAGGTGTGATAGAATCATGCCCGTGTATAAGTCTTGTGGAGGAGGTGACTGTCGCCTGTGGGAAATGATGTTTGTGTGTGTGTGTGTGTCCTGCTCAGAGGTGGATGTGTCCTGTCCTTGGTCCCCCCACCTTGGTAACCTTCAGTGTAGGGGTAGGATGGTCGCTGTTCCCAGAGACTAGGCAGAACACATTGTGAGAGACCCAGCTGATCAAGAGACACCAGTGATTTAGGAAGTGTCAGGGGCTGGGCGGTATAGCACAGTGGGTAAAGTGCATATGGTGCAAAGCAAAAGGACTGGCATACAGAAGCAGGTGTCACAAGACATACCCAGAAGCCCCTCTGTATCACTGTAAGGATCCAGTGTCACAGTGAGGGTGTTTCTGTCTCTGTCCCAGTTCTGGATATTGGAGAGTAATTTACTAGGTGTCCATTTGTTTGTGTTGACTTCTTCTGTCTGAATTCATCACAGCTAAAGAAATCACTGACCAGGAGGACAAAGAACTTGAGATGATAACTACAAGGTAACTCAAGACCATGTCTGATTATCCAGTGCTATCACCCTGAACACTTCACGTCCAGATTCTCAAAAATCACAAAGACATCTATTACAGCCATTCCATTCATTCTCCGTTATCAAGAACACATCTGGGGAGTCAGGCAGTAGCACAGCAGGTTAAGCACACATGGAACAAAGTGCAAACACTGGCATAAGGATACTGGGTTCGAGCCCCTGGCTCCCCACCTGCAGGGTAGTCCTTTCACAGGCAGTGAAGCAGGTCAGCAGGTGTCTATCTTGCTCTCCCACTCTCTGTCTTCCTCTCCTCTCTCCATTTCTCCCTATCAGTGCAACAATGGTGACATAAACAACATCAATAATAACTACAACAATAAAACAACAGCAACAAAAGGGAAAATAAATATTTTTTTAAAAACCCATATTTTAGTAGTGTTGGGTATATTCACTGTAGTGCAGAGTAAGCTCCTGTTTATGCCCCTCTGAGCCGGTGGCCGGCAGGTTATGAGAGAGGAGAGTGAGGCCATCAGAGAGACCCACCACCCCCCTCCTTCTGCTAAATCCAGGCACAGGCACTAGAGTATGTACTCAGCAATACAGCCACCTCTGGTTTCTCACAGAGCACTTTAGGTAGCCCAGAGGTAGCCCAGTGGGTTAAGCGCAGGTTCTTCAAAGCAAGGATCGGCTCAAGGATCCTGGTTGCAGCCCCCCCGCCCCGCTCACCACCTGCAAGGGAGTCATTTCACAAGTGGTGAAGCAGGTCTACAGGTGTTTATCTTTCTCTCCCCCTGTCTTCCCCACCACTGTCCATTTGTCTCTGTCCTATCCAACAACAATAACATCAATAACTACAACAATAAAACAATGGCAAAAAAGGAATAAATAAATATTTTTAAAAACAGTTTATACCGGGAGTCGGGCTGTAGCACAGCAGTTTAAGCGCACATGGCGCAAAGTGCAAGGACTGGCATAAAGATTCCAGTTCGAGCCCCGGCTCCCCACCTGCAGGGGGAGTCGCTTCACTGGCGGTGAAGCAGGTCTGCAGGTGTCTTTCTCTCCCCCTCTCTGCCTTCCCCTCCTCTCTCCATTTCTCTCTGTTCTATCCAGCAACGACGACAACAATTATAACTACAACAATAAAACAACAAGGGCAACAAAAGGGAATAAATAAATATTAAAAAAAAAAACAGTTTATACCATGGGACAATCCAAAGGAGTCACCAGCAAGAGATTTGACCTCTAGTGGAGAGCACTGCCACGAGAGCCGGTCACCCTTAGCACTGAGTGCAGAGCAGTGTCCTCCAAGTGACGCTAAATCACTGGTGTCATTTGCAAGGTCCCCCAATGTCTGAGTCCCAGCCTCTGCTTCACAAGAGCTCCTGCTCCTTGTTCAGAAGCTAGTTCATGGCCACAGCACTCAGTCTTCTGGTTGATTCTCCAGCCTTCTCCGTGTCTTACTCTGCTCTCCAGGCCCACACACTCCTCCCTAGAAATTGGGCAGGTTTTCCTCTCCTGTGGGTCATGTCTTCTGCAGAGAATGCAGTCATGTCTCCATGAACCAGCCATGTTCTTCACCTCACTCCTCTGACTCTGTTGTCCCTTCCCCAGGCTCGTCCTCCTACTCCCAGAACTGGCAGATCCTCATGCCTCCTGGCTTTTGCCAGATGGACACTACTTGACTTTTGCCTCCTTGCCTGATGTGTCTGACAACTACTGGCCCCACAGGAGCTCTGCCTTCCAGGCCTGGGAGGAAGAGGGAATCTCTCCTGCTCAGCCTGGAGCTGGTGAGTGCCCCAGAGTCAGTGTGCAGAAGCTCCCTGGACACCAAGCAGACCACATGCCCCCACCTTTCTCGGTGGGCTAAGAGTTGTGGTCCCCAGACAAACCCTGGGGAGGCACACTGATCTGCCTCAGTCTCTAGCAGAGAGTGAAGTGAAGACATGAGATGGGCAGAGTGTCCAGTCTTCCTCACGCTGGGTGTGTTGCACCTTGGCCCTCTGTCCAGTCACTGGACTCCAGGCAGGTGACAGAAATCAGCTCAACTCTGCTGTCCTTGTCCCTGGTTCATATCATATGTTTCTCCTGACCACAACTGAGACAGGGAAGAGGTGATCTGACTATTTCTGGTGTCTGTATTGTTTCAGAAAACCATCCTGACTCAGAGGAGCACAGAGACTCGAGCCATCTGTCTCTCAGGTAACTCAGCACAGTCATGGGCCCTACACTTGTGTGACAATGGTCATCTCAGGCACATTATAACCAAAAAGCTCTGAGTATTCCCCTCAACCAGGAACATTCCTCCCTCCAGGAATCTCTTCTATTTTCACTGTGTTACTTGAGTTTACTCCTTTCCTTACTCTCCCTCATGCAGTGCATCAGTCAGCTGGTGCAGGGGTTTCTTGCCCTCTCCTCCTCACTCCTGTTTGCAAAAGCAAAGCACCAAGCACTGCTTCTGCCTCCTGGTTATGGACCGGGATTTTCTGGCAAAGATAATCTACAGAAACTCTTTCAATTTTTTCTGTATTGAGAGAAATACAACTGTGAAGGCCCACAAGGTCTCTCAGCCTCAGGTCTTCAGCCTATTCATGTGAAGTTGATCTGTGCCATGCTGGAGCAGAGATTATCAGCCTTCTTTCACAAAACCCACTCTCTCTCATCATGGCACTTCTTTCCTTCTCTTGCACATTTTCTTATCTTTGTGCTGGCAGCAGCAGAGAGGGGTATCTAAGTCTCTCTTTATGGGGATGAGATCCAAATACTTCCATGCCCGATTATTAGTGACTCTGGTCAGAACAGCTGGGATCTGGTGAGTAATCCCCAGTCTAATCCCAGCCCTGCCCAACCCAGCAACATCAGCAGGGAGTCACCTGAGGGAGAAGAGGATGAGTACTCCCTGGATGAACGCTACCTGACTCCTTCCTTTGACTATGATGTGTCAGAGTGCTGCAGACCTTGCAGCCATGATGAGCAGGAGGGGTCCGCTCAGGATGGAGCGGGTGAGTACAGGCCTGGAGAGAGCTCTCTCCTGCTCCCTACCAGGCTGCTCTGAGCAGGAGCTAAAAACACTCAGTAACTTCACCAACTGAATGTTGTCCTGGACATGTCAATCTGACTGGGCATTGTAAAAGTGGTCGCTCAACAGAAAAGATCTAGCCCATGGCCTTGCACTCATGGGCTGCCCGACACATTTCCTTATTTACCAAGGATGACTAGCCACCCTTACTCCCACAGTCCTCTGCCCCTGGACTCCACTCTGGCATCTGGTGGGTCATGTCTTTCCCATCTCTATTTTCTTAAGTTTATTAACTTCTTTTTCACTGCAACTCATGAAGATACCATTAGATATTACACTCACTACCTCTAACATTTTCAATCATTTTTCAGTTGTATATGCACACATGCTCATTCAAGCATATTTAAATTGGCTGAAATATCACAGTGCACATGGAGCATAGATATATTGAGGTATTTTTTTTTTTAAATATTCTCAATTTACGTGACCTCTTGCTGTATATAACATGTGTTACTTCAACTTTTATCTTGCTTGGTCACTCACTTCTCTCACTGACCAATATGACAACCTGTGTCCTGTGATTTGCAGTCCCTTTGACTACTCATCTAAAACATATTTGTTGTGGTTAAATTCATTTCTCATGTTTCTCATGTTAAAAGTCAACTGAATGTTGTACTGGACATGTCAATCTGACTGGGCATTGTAAAAATGGTCGCTCAACAGAAAAGATCTAGCCCTGTGTCTCCATGGCCTTGCACTCATGGGCTGCCCGACACATTGACTTATTTACCACTCAGTGTCCCCTTGGATGGAGGAGCAAGCACAGTAAGACCAAGATAAACCAGGATCCTGTTGACTGTGGTTTTGCTTTCAGAACTGGACTCAGAGCCTTTCATTGGATGGAAGAACCCTTCCAAGCCAGAGGGTGATGCTTTTGAGAACCTGGAAAGCAGCAAGGCAGAGGGTCTAGTCAGTCATCTACCTCTGGCCTCAGGTGTCCAGAGACAGAACAGCACCACAAGAAGTCATCTGTTTGGCAAACGCAAAATTGCATGTCGCTTCCCTGGCCTGCAGAAGTAGGACACAGAGGTAACCCTTGGTGGCTTTGGAATGCACTTCCTCCAACTCAGACTCATACTGCTTGAACTCTTGTGTCTCCAAATGTTTTCTGTGCACCTGTTTTTCTCAATGGGGGCTTCCTACTCACTTGCCCTTTATATCCATGTCCCTGCTTGCACCTGAGCTCTGCTGTGCTCCTGCTAGTGCTTTCTTGTTCTTCTGTCTCCCTTCCATGGAGCCATGGGCAAAGCCAGCACCTATATGCAGACATAAAGGTGAGAGAAAGAACTACTGCTGGGCAAGGATGTCCACACTCAACAGCAACCTGTGTCATATGCTCTGTGGACACCAAGCACACTCTTCACAGGGATGTGAGGAAACACTGGTTTCAAACAAGAGTCAAACTGAAGAGGTCTTTGAGGGAGGAGGGTTAGGAGTCTGGCCAAGATTATGGAATTGTGGAGGAAGATAGATTCTGGCCCCAGGCTGGGTGTTAGTTGAGGAGATATTTCCTGCCAGGAGGAGCCCACTCCCCTCAGGAAGCCTGAGGCTCTTGCTCTGCTTTCCTGCACAGAAGCTTAGCTTGCTCCAGGCTCTGTCCCTCCTCACCCTGCCCTGAGCTCAGCCTTAGTGAGACCCCAACCAGATGTGTTCTGAATCCTGTTCTCTTTCTCTTTCAGAATCCACATTTATTTATGCACTTCTAGCAAGATAATGCTGATTTTGAAACTGTCTCCCACACACACCATAAAAAAAACAACCCTCTTTTCCATTAATGAAGAAAACAGACAGCAAATCAAGTTAAAACCAAAGAGATTTCTGGAGGGATCTGCTTGAGAATTGACATCAGAACCACAAAGCACAGTCTGCCACCTTTACTTTACTAACATCTGCACGGATTGGAAAACCCAGTACTCAACCTCCACTGTGAACCATCACTAAGAAGACCAATGCCAGATGCACACACTGGGCTAGAGACTTAGCCTTGACCTCTGGATCCACCAAGCACATGGCCAGCCAGGAACACCTGGAGGAGCTGAGCTCACACTGCACATTCTTTGCTATCACACAAGCTGTGCTGCAGGCAGACATCAGGGTCTGGGAAGTGCTCTTGCTAGAGTGTTTGACCTGAGCTCAGTCAGGAGGGAATTCTCAGACAACCACAGAATTTAAACCTCATAGTAAGACAACTAACCTGTCTGTCTGCAAAGTTTTCATGTCACCGCTAATAAGATGACAAAGAGGAAAAGACTTACTTGAGGATCAAATGCACAGAAGAATTGTGTTACCTCCTTTTGCCCTTTTGAAGCCCAAATATCTCCTTCCCATTTTGCTCGAACTTTCTGGTGGTGATGTGGGTTCTCTAAGGATAGCTGGTCAGTGTCTCGCTTAATGGTCACTTCTGATGCTATGTAGTGATGTTTTCAAGACTAAACTCAGGCTGCCCCTTCGGCAAGAGCACAGCTAACGCTGTATGGACACTTCCTGCCACAGCTCACTCTGAGAACCAAGTGTGCAGCTAGTGACTGTGATTGTGACTTTTTCTTATGATAATCTCAGTCCTCTTGAGAGGACAAAGATGCTCATTATCAAATCACACTGTAATATTTCTGTTGTAATAGTGTATTATTAATTTCTGAAGGGTAGGTTAATATATTTTCTAATGATCTGTATCAAAGATATTTACCATACATTTGAGTCCCTGATATGTATATTTACTATATAACTAGTATTTTATATAATTTTCTTATTATCAACTTGATAATTTGGTAATTTGAGAATTTCACAGCTTACATGGAGGACAGGAAAGTTCAGTCTCTCTATCACTGTTATTATGAATTAATCCTGATGGGAATATTGGCTGAAGGCACTGCAGACCTGTTCATTGAAATTTCCCAGAATGTAATTTCTATAACTGCTAACTCTTTCCTTTAGTGGTACTATTATATTTAAGAACTTCTTCTGTGATCACTGAAAAAAACGTTGCCACCCTTTGTGATCCCTGATACATTCATGATTCAATCTTTCGTACATTGATAATTGTATAATTCTGTTCTTGATTTCCTTCGCTGGTACTGTGTTATGGAAAAGATGAATACCACATCCCTCCATAGAATAATTTTTATCTTTATATGTCTTATACTAATATAAACCCATAGTTAGAACCCAACCCTGTCTTTTAAAAGCATCATTAGGTCTCCTGACTACAGCATGAGGTGCCATCTCTGTAGCTTGTGTGCAAGGAGCACCTGGCCTGTCATGCTCTCATTCAAGACAGTCTGCACCCAAGAGGTATCCTCCTGAGCCCCATCACCCTCCCAATCCCTGTCTCCATATTTCCACAGAAGGTCGGGGCTCTTATAGTGGTGAGGAAGGTATGATTTCAGTCCATAAGTCTGTGTAGACTATCTGCAAATGTTGAGCACGGTGAACCTGACTGCAGTTCACCCACTATGGTTCTTTGGATCCTAAGCTCCCACCATCCACACCCCACAAACCGGAGCACACACAGCTGTCTCACCTCAGGCCTTCAACCCTGAGCTCACTGGGAAGCTCCCTGTGGGAGACACACACATGACTCATCACAGCCCTCAGAAGCTAATGTCCGGCTGACACTCTGTAAACAGCATGGTTTCCAGGCCTTGATTTCAAACAGAACACACAGTCAACAGCCAAACCTCAGGATTTCCTCAGAAATAAATCCAGTTTGTCATTTGTTTGGTAACTTCATGCCTAAGTTAATTAATATCTGTCCTCACTGTGATGCATGTGGAGACAAGGAATGGACACTGTGTCCATCAGCGTCAAGGAACTTTATTCCTGGTAAGCTTTATGCCTATGATAGTCTTGAGGAATCTATTGTCCATTATAAAGATCCTGAGTTTTATTTCTACAACTAATCAGCCATTTCTACATGGCACATTCATATTGTAAGCAATGAACCTTTTGCAAGAAAGAAATTAACATAATTTTTCCTCATGAATGCTATTGTTATTATTTTTAAAGATGTACCTTTACAATTTCTGAACTCAAATCGTTATGATTGCATTTACTGGAATAGGCTATGGAAAATAATACTCCTTCCTCCTTCCCTATCAATAAAGGTTTTGTGTGTTTCATTGCGACTCATGAACATCTTAAATTCTAAGCTAAATTCACTCCTTCACTATGTTGCTGACAGGCCTGCCCTGACTGCAGGCCTCAGGTGCTATCCCTAGAGCCCATGTGCGAGGACATCAGGGCCCTCACACTCCCACCCACAAAGTAGGCTAGACCCGGGAGGGCAGAGATCAGGATTCCTTCCCCTTTGTGTCCAAGCTTCCTGAAGTGGTTAGAGATTCTTGGTGGGACTAAGACAGAGAGAAATCATGCTGTCCATCCCAGAACTCCGTATGATCTGCAAAGGATGAGCACTGTGATCCTTATTCCAGGTCAACCACTGTGGCAGTGGCATCATGTTTAGCATCCACACTCTACACAGTATGGCACACAGAGCTGTCTGTCAGCCACCTGTTCTGTCTTCCTTAACCCAGGTTTGAGTTTGCCCCCACCACACTGGGTGAAGTTTAAGTGTTCTGGTGTCTTTACCTCTTCCTTTATTCATCAGTCTATCTTTATTTCTATTCTATCTCCATTGTTATAGACACAGCCCACACTAAGCAGGACACCAGACCCTCCTGAAGGAGCTCCTAGCTCCTCACAACCCACACCTGGATCCTCCTGCCCTTCTTTTTTCCCTTCACAGGGGAGCTGTACCCTTGGGTGGCCTCCCTCACATGTCTCTCCAGCTGTTATGGGTTCACCTGTGCAGCTCCTGCTCTCTCGACCTCTGGAGACGCCTGCTCTGCGTCAAGCTCCAACTTTCATTTCCCCTCATTTTCATCCTGTTAGTCTCTCTCTACCTAGAAGGCTCGCATTATGAGTGAGTTAGAGAGATGACCCAGGGACTAAGCTCATGGCAGCAAAGCAATACAAATCTTTATTCATCCAAGCTTCCCAGAGTCCGGTGGCAGCACATCTGGTTAAGCTACATGGTGCCAACCGCAATGGCAGGCATCAGCCTCTCTGTCTGTACTCCCGCCCTCCTCCAGGTCAGAACAGAAACAGAAGTGGCTTGACAATACCATACATGGCTAGGAGAGGGGTGGAGAAAGGTGGGAGGGTCTGGAAATGGTAGGGACCCCCTCCAGCAACTGTTGCTAGGGTCCAGAGGGCAGAAAGAAGACAGATCAAAGGAATGGAATGGTTGGGGATCTCCCAGGCAAAACAATGATTATGCAGATAGGCCATAGCATCAGGAATGCAGGGTGGAGCAGGGGGAGCTGGCTTAATGCTTTGTGAGGCTCCTCACAATTTCCCCACATCTTCCCCTTTCTTTCTATGTAATAGCCATAATATCAGGAATGTAGGGTGCTTTGTGAGGCAGGGAGTCTAATAGATGGGGCAAACCTTTGGGGTTACTTCTGTCCCTCCTTGCTCAACATCTAGGTAGAGAAAGACTAACAGGATAGACTCACTCCTCAGGTCAAACCCTGCCAAGCTCAACCATATCCTCACAGTTTCCTGACACCTCATCCCTTCCCTCCTCTCTTTCCCTCCTTCTGTCCTGAGGAGTCTCCCCCTAGTCCCTCAGGCAGGCCAACTCACAGCATTTCACCTCCTGTCACCAGGCCATATGCTCACATGGCTCTGCTCTGGAGGTGACACATGACATCCTGAGGAGGTGGTGCTCTTTCCACTAGAGTTCAGGGCTCTCCAGTGCTCCTCCTCAGGCCCTGTCTACCTGCTCCTCCAGAGAGCAACCGTGAAGACTTAGGTGAGGAACAGAGCTCCATGCATGGCATGCTTATAGCGTGAGGAGACAGCTATTTCTGCCTACCGCGCTGGGGACCCCCAGCCACCTAACCCTAGTATAGGTCTCTTGTCCACCCAGTGGTATAAACATTATAGTGGAGACATCATGGTGCTTCGTAGGGGCCTTCAGTGGGAATTGCATTACCCCAAACGGGGACAGACAGATGGCAGCAACCAGAAGAGAAAGTTGGGGGGGGGGGAATGCAACTCCAGGCAGCTCTCTGAACTCTTATAAATCACTTTTTGGGGGGTTAATGATTCATTCAGCAATTGTTACACGAGAGCAATTTCTTAGCTCCCTGTAAAAGGTGTGTGCACATCTCTCCCAACGCCAGCTCCAGTCTCACTCCATAGCTTGCTCTGTGTCCCCAGTGCCCTCTCACGACCCCACCCCTAGTTCCGGGCAATGCTGCAATAGACCACAGCTACTCTGACACTCACCCTGACTTGCTCTTCTTGTTTATTTTTTTAATTTCTTTATTGGGGAACTAATGTTCTACATTCAACAGTAAATACAATAGTTTATACATGCATAACATTTCCCACTTTTCCATATGACAGTACAACCCGCACTAGGTCCTCTGTTATTCTTTTTGGACCTGTATTCTCTCCCACCCCCACTCATCCCAGAGTCTTTTACTTTGGTGCAATAGCAAATTCCAGGTCAGGTTCTACTTCTGTTTTCTCTTCTGATCTTGTTTTTCAACTTCTGCCTGAGAGTAAAATCATCCCATATTCATCCTTCTCTTTCTGACTTATTTCACTTAACATGATTTCTTCCAGCCTTCTGAGAGTTCTTCAGACTGTTGTCCACAAAGGTTGGACCAAACTGACATTCCCACCAGCAGTGAAGGAGAGTTCCTTTGACCTCACAACCTCTCCAGCATTTGCTGCTGTTACCTTTTCTGATGTATGACATTCTCACAGGAGTGAGGTGGTATCTATTGTTGTCTTTATTTGTATTTCTCTGACAATCAAACACTTGGAGCATTTTTTTATGTGTTTCTCAGCCTTTGGATCTCTTATGATATTCTGTCCATGTCCTCTCCCCATTTTTGGATGGGGTTATTTCTTTTCTTGTTGTTGAGTTTTGCAAGCTCTTTTTATATTTTGGTTATTAGCCTCTTGTCTGATGTATGGCATGACAAGATCTTCTCCCATTCTGTGAGGGGTCTCTTGGCTTGGGTAGTGGTTTCTTTTGCTGTGCAGAAGCTTGCTAATTTGATGGAGTCCCATATGTTTATGCTTGCCTTGGTATTCTTTGTAATTCGATTTGTTTCATTGAAGATATCTTCAAAATTTATGTGGAAAAGAGTTCTGCTATTATTTTCTTCTAAGTATCCAGTCTTCTAAGTTTATGGTCTAACATACAAGTCCTTGATTCACTTGGAATGTACCATTGTATGTACCTTTGTGTTTGGTGAAATATATTGGTTCAGTTTCATTCATCTGCATGTTTCAACCCATTTTTCCCAACAACATTTGTTGAAGAAACTCTGCTTTCCACATTTAATAGTGTGGGCACATTTGTCAAAGATTAGATGTCCATAAAAGTGGGGGCTTACTTGTGGGCTCTCAATTCTATTCCACTGTCCAGTTGGTCTATTCATGTTCCAGTACCAAACAGTTTTGATGACAATGGCCCTATAATACAATTTGAGATCTGGGATATTGTTTGGGAAATTCTAGGTCTTTTCTGGTTCCTGACAAACACTTGTAGCATTTGTTCTATTCTCCTAAAAAATGTAGTTGGGATCTTGATGAGGATAGCATTAAATTTGTAGATGGCTCTGGATAGTATATTCGTTTTGATGATGTTAATTCTTCCAACCCATGAACATAGAATATCTTTCCACTTCTTTGTGTCTTTTTCAATTTCCTTGAGTATTGACTCATAATTATCTGTATACAAGTCTTTCACTTCTTTGGTTAGGGTTACTCCTAGATATTTTATTGTTTTGTTGCTATAGTAAAAGGAATTGATTTCTGGATTTCAACTTCTTCTAATGTAGTGTTTGCATAGAGGAATGCCACTGACTTTTGAAAGTTACATTTGTAGCCTGACACCTTATTACTATATTGCCAGATGATTTCCAAAGGCTTCTTGCTGGATTCCTTAGGTTTCTCTATGTATACTATCATGTCATATGCGAATAGGGAGAGTTTGATTTCTTCTCTTCCAATCTGTATCCATGAATTCCCTGCTTCTGCCTGATTATTATGGCAACAACATCCAACACTATATTGAATATTAATGGTGATAGTTGGCAGCCCTGTCTAGTACATGATCTAAGGGGAAATGCTTCCAGTCTTTCACCATTGAGTATGATGTTGGCTGTAGTTTTGCTATATATAGTCTCCACTATCTTCAAAAATTTTCCATCTATTCCCATTTTTGTAGTGTTTGGATCATAAAGAGAGGATGTATTTTGACAAAAGCTTTCTCTGAATCTATTGATATGACCATGTAGTTTTAGGTCTTGCTTTTATTGATGTGGTGAATCACTTTGATTGATTTACATATATTAAACCAAACATGCATCACTGGGATAAAACCCACTGCATCATGTTGAAGAATCTTTTTAATATACTGCTGTATCCAGTTGGCTAGAATTTTATTCAATATTTTAACATCTATGTTCATCAGAGATATTGGTCTACAGTTTTCTTTTTGGTTGTGTCCCTGTCTGCTTTTGTTATCAAAGTTATGTTGGCTTCATAGAATCTGGAAGGGACTATTCCAGTGTCTTCAGTCTTCTGGAAGACTTTGAAAAGTAGAGGTATTAGTTCTTTTTTTATTATTTTTTTTATTTAAGAAAGAAGACATTAACAAAACCATAGGATAGGAGGGGTACAACTCCACACAGTTCCCACCACCCAATATCCACATCCAGGCCCCTGCCCTGATAGCTTTCCCATTCTCAATCCCTCTGGGACTATGGACCCAGGGTTGTTGTGGGTTGCAGAAGGTGGAAGGTTTGGCTTCTGTAATGGCTTCCCCTCTGAACATGGGTGTTCACTGGTCAATCCATACTCCCAGTCTGCCTCTCTCTTTCCCTAGTAGGGTGGGTCTCTGGGGAAGCTGGGCTCCAGGACACATTGGTGGGGTCCTCAGTCCAGGGAATTCTGGTCAGCATCATGCTGGCATCTGGAACCTGGTGGCTGAAAGGAGCAGAATTCTTCTTTGAAGGTTTTGTAAAATTCATCTGTAAAACCATCTGGTCCAGGACTTTAATTCTTGGGAAGGTTTTTGATAACTGTTTCAATTTCATAGCTGTGATGGGCCTTTTCATGTTATCTAGTTCCTCTTTACTTAATTTTGGAAGTTCATAGCTATATAGGAAATCATGCATTTCTTTCAGGTTCTGTAGCTCGGTGGCATAGAGTTGTTCATAGAAGCATATGATATATTGTATATCTGCGGTGTCTGTTGTGATATCTCCTCTTTCATTTATGATCCGATTTATTTGGGTCTTCTCCCTTTTTGATTTTGTGAGTATGGCTAAAGGTGTTTGTCCATTTTGTTCATTCTTTTGAAGAACCAATGGTTACTTTTGTTGATCTTTTGTGTGGTTTTATTATTTTCAATGTTATTTATTTATGCCCTAACTTTATTTGTTTCTGTCCTTCAGGTTGATTTAGGGTTCCTTTCTTTTACTTCTTCTACATCTTTATGCTATGCAATCAGACTGTTTATTTATGCTTTTTCTTGTTTCCTAATGTGTGCTTGTATGACTATGAACTTCCCTCTCAGTACTGCCTTAGCTGTTTCCCAAATATTCTGAAAGCTTGTGTTTCATTTTCATTGAACACTCGAAACATTTTGATATTTTCCCTTTAATTCTCTTTGACCTAGTATTTGTTAAGTAGTGTACCGTTGAGCTTCCATATTTGGCAACTATTACTAAACTTCTGTTGACTGTTAAGTGTTAATTTAATTCCACTGTGGTCTGAGAAAATTCTTGGGATGATTGCAATGCTCTTGAATTTGCTGGTGTTGTCTTTGTGTCTTAACATATGGTCAATCCCTGAGAATGACCCCTCTGGACTGAGGAGAATGTGTATTCCAGTTTTGGGGGATTAATGACTCTGAAAATATCCAATAGTTCTAGTTTATCTATCTCCTCATTGAGCTCCTTCATGTCTTTATTGATTTTATACCTGGATGATCTGTCAAGTTGAGAGAGTAGGATATTGAATTCCCCTACTATGACTCTGCTGCTGTTAATATATTGCTGGAGCTCTTTCAGTAGACATTTGAAGTATTTAGGTGGCTGCTTTTTGGGTGCATAGATGTTAATAATTGTTAAGCCCTCT
The DNA here is from genome assembly GCF_950295315.1 of Erinaceus europaeus. NCBI lineage: Eukaryota > Metazoa > Chordata > Mammalia > Eulipotyphla > Erinaceidae > Erinaceus > Erinaceus europaeus. The sequence continues at coordinate 51,679,748 of NC_080172.1, read as the reverse complement.
TGATTAACTGCTCTTCTGAGTATTAAGTAGTGTCCATTCTTATCTTTTATTTTATTTATTTTTTATCTTTTAATTTTATTTATTTTTAAGTCTATTGTGTTAGATATGTGAACAGCTGTTCCTGTCCTTTTTTGTGGGACATTGCTTCTATGATAGTTTTCCATCTTTTCACTCTGAGTCTGTGTTTGTCTTGTTGAGTTAGGTGGGTTTCCTGTAGACAGCATATTGTTGGGTTGTGTTTTCTGATTCATCTTCCTACTCTGTGCCTTTTAATAGGTGAATTCACACTGTGACATTTATTGATATGAAAGATTGAAGATATTTTAATGCCATTCTTGTAGAGATTTAGAGTGTTCTAATATATGGCCTATTAATGGTGATCTGACTGTTTATAGGAGAACTTTCAGAACTTCTTTCAGGGCAGGCTTGGTGATAGTAGATTCTTTCAACTCTTGCTTGTCTGAGAAGGTTTTTATGCCTCCAGCTAGTCTGAGTGACAATCTAACAAATACAGTATTCTTGGTTCAAAGCCTGTTACATTGGACACTAGATAGATATCTCACCATTCTCGTCTGGCCTGTGGTGTTTCTGTCTAGAAGTCTGCTGCTAATTTTATGGGTTTTCTTCTGTAGATGACTCCCTTTGTTTTACTCTTGCAGCCTTCAGGATCCTTTCTTTATCCTTATTCGTTCCCATACTAGATAAAATGTATCTTGATGTCTTTAAGTCTGGATTAATTCTGTTTGAGATCTTCTGGGCTTCTTGAACCTTTATGTCTTTGATGTTGTCTAGTCTAGAGAAGTTCTCAGCTATTATGTCCTGAAGAATGCTTTTTCCCCCCCTCCCTCTCTTTCTTCTTCTGGTAAGCCAATAATGTGTACAGTATTTCTTTGGATGTCATCCCATAGGTTTCCGTTGTTGTTTTATGTATCTCTTAATCTCTTTTTGAGATCTTTTACTTCTTTTTTAGTTGTCTCTAATTCCTCCTTGATCATGCTAACTCTGTCTTCACCCTCATTTATTCTATTCTGTCTCCCCTGTACTGTTTTCTGTAGTTCATCTGTTTTGTTACTGTGTTCTGATACTGTTTAGGCATGTTCAGATAGTTATGTTTTTAGTTTAGCTATTTCAGCTCTCTTATAAGCTTGAGATAATTGGTGTCTTCTTCCAGAGACTCATTTGTTGTTTCTGCATTTCTGATGACAATTTTTTCAAACTCTTGATGCACTCCTGTGATTATTTCCTTAACTAGTGTTTGAATGTTGTCCTCATTATTTTGTGCTTCAACCTTTGTGGGGGCTTTTAACTGGACTCTTGTCCTGGTTCATTGCTCCGTTATTTCTTCTTGTTGGTTTAACCATTTTATATAGTATGTTATGAGGTCCCTCTCTCAGTACTTTTCAAATTACTGATCACTCTTGCCTGGATTAACTTGTGTCTAAGTAAGGTAATTAAAGGGTTCACAGTTGTGGAAATTGAAAGTTGTTTCAATATTATTTTAATCCCTGAGTTGAAGCACAGTGGCTTAAAAGCCTCTTTTGTACTTTGTCTTCCCTGTAGGCTATAGAAGCCTGAGGGTTTTTAAACCATAAGTAGGCCTCTTAACTTAATCACTGACTCCTGACCAAGAGATAGAGCAGCATGAGGCAGAGATAATCCAGTAGTTATGCAAAGGGACTCTCACAGCCCCACAGCTAGGCTATGGAAGTATAGATCTTATCCTGTGTTTCCCCCTTTGTTTTCTGTCCCCTGATGTCAGCAAAGGGCCTCCCCCCATCTGCTGCTCCAGATTCTGAGGGCAGTAGCAATGCAGACTCACAGTTGCATTTGGTGAGTCTTAGAGGAGTCCTTTCCTCCCTTCAGCTATCTTTTCATTGGTGAAACAGACTGGAGGTCGTGTCTCAACAGTTAAAGTGCTGGACTGTTACCCGCCATTTAATCTCTCCCTAGGCTCCTCTCTGTTCATGAGACACACCTGTTTGCACTCACTAGTGATTTGGTGGGTTCCTGAAGTCATTCTAGTCCTGTCTTGTTGTGGTCCCAGGTGGTCTCCTTTGGTATTCCTGATTTGTTATTATGGATTTTCTGCCTGGATGACCTGTGAAGTTGAGAAAGTGGGCTATTGAAATCCTCTACTATGACTGTGTTGCTGCTATTATATTGCAGTAGCTCTTTCAGTAGGTGTTTGAAGTATTTAGAAGGTTTCTCTGTTGACCCGGGAGAAGAGAGGAGAGTAACACAGTAGCTGCCACTCTTTTTGTTTCTTAAATTTCACATCTGGGTATGGCCCACTTACTTCCTCTTGACCTTGGTTTGCCTTTATTCTGTATTGTTATTCATTTATTTTTGGTAGAGACAGAGATAAATAGAGAAAGAGGGGGTGGGCCAGATGGTGGCACATCTAGTGAAGTGTACATGTTACCATGAGCAAAGCCCCAGGGTTCAGCCGCTACTCCCCACCTGCAGTGTGTTACCCCAGCTTTGGCTAAGGTGGGTCCCTCTTGGTCCTCTCTTTCTCTGGTTGCTCTGTAGAATCATGTGCTGCAGCCCAAGGTTATTAGTAAGAAACTGCTAGAAGAAACACAGTCTGTAAAAATCATCTGCTGTGATGTCCTCACACCAGCCCTGGACCTAGAGTGAATCCAGTGAGAACAATTAGGAGACCCAGCTATGCTCTGAGCTTTTCCAAGCCAGAACAGCTGCCCCTGCTCTCTGCTCCTGACCTCCCCCTCTAACGGTGGGGTTGAAGGATTGAACCCAACTCCCTGGGCATGACATTGTGGGAGCTTCCATTGCAACACCAATGGTTATGTTGATATATAAGGCTTGCAAAGAAAGGATCTGAGCCTAGGAAATAGCCCTGAGTTCCAGAGGCTTCTATACTGTTGAGTCTTGGCTCTGATAATATTATTTAGAATTGCATTTTGTAAAATGTCCTCTCTACATTTCAATATATTATGTGCATTTTTCTATGCTGTTGTTTGAGGCTAGGACTTCTCTATTGTTATTTATTTTAATTTTTTATTAGTGACATAATAATGATTAAGAAGACTGTAAAATAACAGGGGAATAATTTAATAAAGTTCCTATACCAAAGCTCCATCTCCCATCTCTTCTATTAGAGGTTTCCCTATACATTATCCCTCTGAAAGCATGAACCAGAATTCTTTCTAAGGTGCAGATGTGGGAGGTCTAACTTCTGTAATTGCCTCTCCTCCAGGCACAGATGTTGGAAGCTTGATCCATAACACCAGATGCCAGACTTTTTGCATAGATAGATGGTAGATAGATAGATAGATAGATAGATAGATAGACTGATAGATAGATGATAGATAGATAGATAGTAACTTCCTCCAATGCAATGAGAGTAAGACTCAAACCTTTGTCACACACATAACAAAGCAGGTTTACTTTGCTATTTTTCTGACCCAACATTTATTTCTTTGTTTATTTGTTTATTATTTTTAATGCTGCAGGGCACTTATCCTTTTATCTTTGAAGGAGGCAATACAAGCAGCCCTGCCACCACCTCCTGTGTGCCCACTGCCATGTGCCCACATCCTCCAGGCCAGCATAGATGTCCTCCTAAGAAACCCCCACAGCCCTGCCTGCAGAGTGACCACCTGAGAGCACAGTCCCAGCTCCTTTATCTTGTCTCCAGGCAGTGCTGAGAGAGGGACTAACTTGCCCATCAGTTCCACTCTTGCTCTGCCTGGGGACAACACAGGATGCTGCTGAAGCCATTGAGGGCTTTATGAAGTCACTTTCTCTTTCCTGGGGACAGGGAGCACGTGGTGCCCTTAGTATCCTTAGTCCGCTGCCTTACTAGACTCAGAAGAGACAGAGACAGGACCTAGTTCAGCAAGTACAACAGGACTCCAGGCATCTTCTTTCTGTGTGTTTGTCTGTCCTTGCCTGGACTCTTGTTCCATCATGTTTGCTTCTGTTTCTCAATAAAGTAACTTCTCATGTTGAATATGCTTCTCTGCATCTTCTTTGTCAGGCCTGTACAACTATTTAGTCTCACCAATTTTTAAAGAGATTCCCTGTTTCTCCATCCCTAGGGCTTCACTATTCTGACATGACTATTTCAGAATTAAAGACAGGGACAGAGAGAAAGAGGTAGAAACAGAGATAGAGAAAGAGAGCACCGCACTGAAGCTTCCGCCAACATGGTGGTGGCCAGGCTCAAAGCTGGGTCACTCACATGGAAAGCAGTGCACTCACTGTCCAAGTACATACTTTGCCAGCCTTTCTCAAGTGGCTTCTGAGTTCACAAACTCATAATCAAGGCCCATAGATTAAGGTTAAATCTTTTTACTTAGTGTTGGTGCAGTGAAATAAATTTTAAAGCATTAAAAAAAATATTTTAATGAGTCATTTGTATATTTATTTATTTATTGGGTAGAGTGAGAAAAATCCAGAGGGAAGGGAGAAGATGGTAGAGTGGTGGAAACCTGCAGCACTGCTCTGTGTTGGTGCTAGTGAAGCCTCCCCCTGCAGCTCTGGGCTTGGCCAGGGTCCTTATGCATAAGAACAAGTGAGCTTAACTGCTTGTGCCATCAACCAGCATATTAAATAACTTTGAACACTGAATGTGTGCTGTGTTATTTTGGTTAAGTTACTTACCATTTCAGATTTATAAAACTCATCTTTCAGGGGCCAGGTGGTGGCACACTGGATTAAGCACAAATAGTAAGAAGCTCAAGGATCCTGGTTCAAGCCCCTGGCTCCCCTCCTGCTGTGTCACTTCACAAGCAGTGAAGCAGGTCTGTAGGTGTCTATCTTTGTCTATCCCTCTCTGCCTACCCCCTCCTCTCTCAATTTCTCTCTGTCTTATCCAATTTTTTAAAAATGGAAAAAATGGCCAGAGGTGCAGTAGATTCGTGGTGCAGGCACCAAGCCCAAGCAATAACCCTGGAGGCAAAAACTAAAAACCTTACAAAAACTAAAAAACCTTACAAAAACTAAAAACCTTACAAAAACTAAAAACTTACAGACAGGACATTCATGTCCTGTCTGTAAGTAAATGGGCTTACATAGAACTAGAGACCGTCTACATGTGGACAGCAAACTACGCAAGGCTCACCAGGCCACCCAGTAAGTGGGAGAAGATATTTGTACATCACAGGCCCATCATTAGGTGAGGGGCAAAGAAATATTTGGGGTTCATCTGGGAGATGAGATGGAGCTGATGGATGGCTTTGGGGTGCTCGGCTGATAGCCATGGGATGAAAGGTATTATAGTTTTCTAGCAGATTATCTGCACTGTGGGAAAGCAGAAGCAATGAGAAGTTTAGGAAGAAATGCAGAATCCACATGGCATTCACACACCGAGACTCAACAGAGGTGTCTGTCTACACTGGGCAGCTGTCTCTGAACTGAGGGGACTTGGAGGACTCTCTCTCAGTGCTGACTGTTTGGGTACTGCTGCTCAGTGACCCCCTTCCTGCTTTCCCTGGTCTGAGCTCTCAGGTTCCCCACTGACACAGCACCCACAGCTGCTCAGACCACCTGGGGGCCGCTGCCTCTTGTTCACTCACTGAGCTTGCTGAAGACATCTGCTAGCCAGTGTCCCAAAGTAGATACTTTCAGCAGAATTCAACATTTCTTATGAGAACAACTCTCACCAAAATAGATTCAGGATGAATGCTCCTCAATATACTAATACTTTGTGGTATATGCAAATTAACAACACATGTTAAATGTTCAACAGTTTTTTTCCTTAAGATCAGAAGTCACAAGGATATCCAATCTCACCTTTTGGTAGTAATGTGGTATTAAGATCTGATTTGAGAAACTGAGCATCAAAAAAATGAATAAAACCAGTCAGAGATGAGGAAGTTAACTTCTCATTGCTTCTAGAAGTCATGATGAAGCAGCAAGCACTAAAGATTCAAACAAAGATCAATTTTGTTATAGTAATTGAACAATGGTAAAGGTCATAATAACAAAATCATTGTATACAAATCTGAAGTATTTCTACATCACAAAATACAAGATAGAGATGAGCAGTCTTACACTATCATAAAAGAGAATCAAATCGTTATGAATAATTTTAATTAAGCTGGATCAAGGTCTGTGCTCTGAAAATTATGGGACTGATAAAAAACATCAAAGTTGACACATAGAAATGGGAGGATGCCCTGTGCTCAGAGGCTGTTGTATTTTATATCATCTAAAATAGTTATATACATCATATAAAAGTTATATGTAAAATAGTATATATGATATTAAATATGTTATAATTACTTTATTATTAAGGCTTAAATTTTATTGTTGTCAGTTGCTTTGACAACCCCATTATTATTGCTCTAATGCCTGATACTAACTACATATTCAGTGAAATCACTGTCAGAATTCAATGGGAACTTCCACAAAGGATAGAGAAAATCAAATTATCAAATTTATATGAAACATAAAAGGCCCTCCCTGAAAAACAAATAAACAGTTAATTGAGAGAGAAGAACAAATCTGGAGGCAGCATGCTCCATCAATAATGCAGATTATATATACATATATATAATCTGTACTCATCTACTCTGTGTGGGGTATTAGTATGGAAGCAAGAAAACAGATCAAAAGACCAGAAGAGAGAAGGTGAGAAATAGTACAGCACACACTGTCAGTTTATCTGAAACTCAAGTGATAGTGGACATAAGCTAGAAAAACGAAAACTCTTCAGTTATCTGTGTTGAGAATAACAGAGACTCACCTGCAAAAGAATCAGACTGGACACTCTTCCTACACAGCATACAAAAAAGTAAAAATTGAAGATGAGCTAGTGACCTGAATACATGTCATCCCAAAATGAATTGTAGGCAGTAAAATCCACATCAAGAAAACTATTTAAAAAAATTACCCCACGTACAGAGACAGCAAAAGCCAAAAATAAATTTAAAAAATTGAGAACAAAAAAAAAAAAAAAAGGGAGGAGACACCTAGGGCACAACCAATGAGACCATACAGAAAATGGATGAGTCCCACAAAATGAGAGTAATATGGGCAAATTATGTCTCCTAAAAATTGAATGTTCAAAATATGAATTTATGTATCTAACTTATGCCATTCAATATTAAGTAAGTCTGGTTAAAATATGGACAGAGCATTGAATGGACATTATCCCAACTCCACATCCAGAGGTGGAGAAACGCACATCAACTGTCACTTTATGTCCCACTTGGAGCCTGTGGGGAGGCGCTCTGGGCCCAGCAGCCCTTCAGCACCTGGGATCTGACCCCAGGAGGGACAGAAGCGCTCTCTGCAGCAGCCCCTGTGGTGACCAGGTGACACAGGGGCAGCGGGAGGGAGTCAGGGGGCCCCCCAGGCAGGGCAAAGGTGCTGTAAGACCTGCAGACCTCAAGGGGAAGGCAGAGCTTGTCTCTCCTTGAAGAGGCGGGGACTGTGATTGGCATGAGCCCTGGCAGTTGAACTGACAGAGGGCCCCTGAGTTCAGGGCCTGCGGGGACTTGCTCCCACAGGGAGAAGGAAGGGCAACAGCTGAGCTATGGGCTGAAACCCTTTGCAGGAGCTGCAGGAAAAGCCTGATAGAGGCCAGTCTCAGAGCCCAACCAGCCTGTGGACCATGTCAGAGGAGGTGGAGGTGGTGTTGAAGCAGAAAGGAGATGGAAAGATGGTGAGGTCTTGAGGATTGAGCTAGGCCTGGTCCCCTGTCTGCAGGAAAGGCTGCAGTGACTGGCCACAAAACCTCACACAGGGACACCATGAAACAGGCACCTGGGGACAAAGCTTATTTCTGATTAGCTGGTAATGGTGTAGTTAAAAAAATGCAAAGTCAGACAGTGAATTGCACAGCCTGTAGAGCACACACGTTGTAATGTACTAGGACCTAGGTTCAAGCCCCTGGCCCCTACCTGCCCTGGTGAGGGAGCTTCATGTGTGGTCACACAGTGCTGCAGGTATCTCTTTCTCTCTCCATCTGTCTCTCTCCTTCCCTCACAAATTCCCTCTATCTACATCCAAAAATAAAGAAATATAATACTAAAAACATGCAAGGAACTTAGTTTTTGAACAGCGACTATAGGGCAGGGAGCCTTCAGTTACTCTAAGAGGCTCCTACAAAATGTATACTGAGAACTGTTGCAAGAACCACTTCTTACTTCTCCAAAGAAAATGGAAACTCTAACTCCAGAAGAAATATACATGCATTTTATTGCAGAATTATTTTATTATTGTTAGTTTTTAACTGGAGAGAGAGGACAGAGAGAAAGAGGAAGAGAGAGAAAGAGAAAGAGAGACAAACCAAAGCAATGTTCAGCTTTACTTGCTTATGGTGAGGCTGGGAATTGAACCTGGGAGATTGGAGCCTCAGACCTGAACATGTATTGCAGAACCACTCTTGGCATTATTGCTTAATAGCTGAGCCACCATAGTATCCCAAGTAGATTATTTGGCCCTTCAAGAGTGAGATGTAGCTGTTTGTAAGACTTAGTTGAACCTTCAGGGCATTGTGCTAAATGAGAAATGTCAGTGAAAGAAAATAAGGTGTTGTCTTTGCACCAGGACATGTTCTGGGAGCTGTGCACATTCACTCAATGGATTCGGTGCAGCAACTCAGAGGAGGAGGTCGTGTCACAGGAGCATATGGACAGAGGAGGGAGCTGAGATGCAGACAATATAGGAAACCTGGATCCCAGCCTGGGAAGGCTGAGCCAGCGTCGGTGACCACTGCCAGCCCACCATGTGACCTGGACACCAACGTCCTGCTAAAAGTTTTCTTCATTGTTTTCAGTCTGTCTGAAGTCTGGTGTTCCTTGATAAGTATTTGATATGTCTTCTTTTTTTTTTATTTCCATCCTTCACTACGATAATAATCAGGCTATTTTTTAAATATATTTAAAAAACTATTCAAGTCTACTTTCAAACAGTAACAAAATGTTTTATAAGTGTACGAAGAAACTATAGTAATATATTCCCAATTCCCCTTTCTAGGCCTGACATTGTTCATATAAGCTTTATTTATGCTATGAATACACAAGGAACTACTAGTGATTTATTTTAAATGTTCAGATAGCTGTCAGAGAACTCTCTATAGCAAGAACAGTTAACTTTTTCTTCTTTGATTCTTCTTTAATTTTAATTTTCTAAGTGTTTTAATATTCATGTACAAAATTATAAGATAATGGGTATAAATCCACATCATTCCCACCACCAGAGTTCTGTTTCCCCATTCCTTTCATTGGAAACTTCAGTAGTTCTCCCAAGCTTCCAGATATGTGTTAACTTTTATTTCTATAACTCTCGGCCCATGTTTGTATATATCTGCTCATTATTTTCCCATGGTTCCACCTTCTCTTCCTTTCCAAGTCACACCGACACCTACTACTATTTCTGAATATCCCTCCCTTTTTTTCTCTTCTTTTTGTCTGGTTCCTGATGGAGTTGGAGTTCAGAGCTCTCTGGTCATCTTACCCTAACACTTACCCTCTTCTCTGGGAGTACGAACCAAATTATTTTGACCTGCAGAGGAGGGAGTGCTGGCTTCTATCATTGCTTCTCTGTTGGACTTGGGCATTGGTAGGTCAATCCATAGCCCCAGACTGTTTCTGTCTTTCCCTCGTGGGGTATGACTCTGGAGAGGTGAGGTTCCAGGACGCACGAGTAAGGTCATCTGCCTAGAAGTCAGAATGGAAACACGTTGGCATCTGTACCTTGATGGCTTAAAGGCAGTAGGACATAAAGCAGGACAAAATGATTAATGAAAAGGAACCAAAAAGTAGGAATAGAATACTTGAGAAAAGGGATATTAAGGTGGAAAGAAGTGAAGAAGTCTTTTTAAGGTATGTTTCTAGGGGCCTGTCTATCATGGTTTTTGAGTTTGATAGGTCATGGGTTTGTACAAAAATATTGTCTGAGAAGATGGTGTTAGAGTTGAGAATAGAACTAGAGAGGTGGATTAGGGCAAAAAGTAACTCCCAATCTTGAAGAAAATCTATGAATAAAATTAACTGTTAACCCCTTTCACCTGACCCAGGAACCATATATATTCCTATTTAGTAGAGGAGCCTGTGTAACCTCAGAGTCCCTGTCGGTCTGAGCTCACAGCTCATGGTCACAGCTGGGAACATTCTAGTCTACGCTCATTTCAGGACCAGTCATCCTGTGGTGACAGAGTAGCATAACCCAGATTTTCTTTGGAAAATGATGAGACAATCCTTAGCATTGCTATTTTATCTTGAGGGCATAGTCCTAGAGAAGCCGACCAGAAGGCTTATGCTGGTGTTCCTGATGGGCGTGACCAGTGATGGTGGAGTGAAGGATCTGTTAGAGGTCTAGGCCCCTCATGTCTATGTGGAAATCCAAGGATTCATTAACTAGAGTCCCAGATGATGGTATGGTTTGGTATTGACCCAAAGAACATTTTAAGTGAGCCTGTCTCTTGCTCTTATACAACTTTAATAGTCCTTTCTTTATCTAAAAGGCTTAGACTGTCTCCCAATTGTTAGAGCATCATCTGTTGTATCCAAATGATATAGGTTTATGGGGTCTGTCTTCTTTGGGCCTTTCCACTAGATTGCCAAGCTTACTTGGTCTAAGTCTGATCAATTCGAGAATTTAAGATGCTTTCTTGAGGCACTTCTACTAGGATCCCAGGCTTATCAGATCTAAGTATCATCAAGGAGGGCTATTAAGCACTTTCACTCTGAGTTATTGAATTGCCCCTTGCTTGTGGGTACATGTATACCTATACCCAGTACCCTAAGCCCTAGTTTGTACCTAGTATCTGTAACTTTGTTAGAGAAGGTGCCATCTGTGGTAGTCCATGTGTTAGGAAAGATCTCACCAGGTGAGAGGAGTTGGGGGGATTAATGGTTTATAGTTGAATATAAGTACAATAGTTGATACATTTCTCAGTTTTACACATAACACTCTAAACCCTTCACCTAGGTTCTCCTCTGCCATCATGTTCCAGGTCCTGGACATTCCAGAGTCTTTTACTTTGGTAAAATACACCAAATTCTGTCCAAGTTCTGCTCTGTGTTTTGCTTTCTATTCTTATTTTTCAGCTTCTATCTATGAGTGGGGTCATCCCATATTTTCCTTCTTTTTATGGCTTATATCATGTAACATAATTGTTTTTTTTTTCCTACATAATTATCGCTGGGGCTCAGTGCTGGAACTATGAATGCTCCTGCTGGTCATTTTCTCCTTGGATAGGAAAGAGAGAAATTGAGCGTGGAGGAGGAGATGGAGAGGGAGAGAGAAAGAAAGATACCAGCAGACCTGCTTCACTGCTTACAAAACGACCCCCCTGCAAGTGGGGACTTAGGGCTTCAAACTGGGATCTTTGCATGGGTCCTTGTGCTTTGTACTATGTGCTCTTAACGAGGTGGGCCACCACCCTGCCCCTGCACTTAAAATAATTCCTTGAAGTTCCATCTAAGATGAGGTGAAGGTGAATTCACTGTTTTTAATACTTTCCATTGCATATATATACTGCAACTAACTCAGCCATTTATCTGTTGTTGAACACCTAGATTGCTTCCAAGTTTTGGCTATTACAAATTGTGCTCATATGAACAAAGAAATACACAAATATTTTTGGATGGGTATGTTTGGTTCCTTAGAATATATCCCCAGGGATTCGGGCAGTAGTGCAGCAGATTAAGCGCAATTGCTGCAAAGCACCAGGACAGGCATAAGGATCCCAGTTCAAGCCCCCAGAATCCCATGTGCAGGGCAGTCCCTTCCAAGTGGTGAAGCAGGTCTGCAGGTGTCTATCTTTATCTCTCCCTCTCTGTCTTCCCCTCCTCTTTCCATTTCTCTCTGTCCTATCCAACAACGACTACAACAACAATAACTACAATCAGAAAACAACAAGGGCAACAAAAGGAAATAAATAAATAAATAAATAAATAAATAAATAAATAAATAAAATATATATAGGTAAATTAATAAATAAGAATATGTCCCCGGAAGAGGAATTGCAGGGCCATGTTGTAGGTCCACTTCTAGCCTTCTAAGAGTTCTCCATCTGCCCTCCACTGGGGTTGGACCAACTGACATTCCCAGCAGCAGTGCAGGAGGGTTCTTTTGCTCCCACAACCTCTTCAGCATTTGTTATTGCTGTCATCTCTGATGTCTGACATTCTCACAGAAGTGAAGTGTTATCTCATTATTGTTTGAATTTGCATTTCTCCGTCAATGACTTGGAACGTATTTTCATATATTTGTTGACCTTTGGGAGCTCTTCTCTGATGAATAATCTGCTCATATTCTCTCCCCATTTCCTATATGGAGTCATTTGGATTTTTTGTTTGTTTATGATTTTGGTGAGCTCTTTAAACTGTTTGTCTTATCTGATGTAGGGCATATAAAATTCTACTACTTTGTAAGTGGTTTCTTACTTTTTTATTTTTTATTTATTTATTTTTTAAAAAAGAGACATTAACAAAACCATAGGATAAGAGGGGCACAACTCCAAACAATTTCCACCACCAGATCTCCGTATATATCCCCTCCCCTGATAGCTTTCCTATTCTTTATCCCTCTGGGAGTTTGGACTCAAGGTCATTGTGGGATGCAGAAGGTGGAAGGTCTAGCTTCTTTAATTTCTTCCCCACTGAATATGGGCATTGACAGGTCGATCCATACTCCCAGCCTACCTCTCTCTCTCCCTTAGTAGGGTGGGGCTCTGGGAAAGCAGAGCTCCAGGACACATTGGTGAGTTCCTCTGTCCAGGCAAGTCTGGTTGGCATCATGCTGGCATCTGGAACCCGGTGGCTGAAAAGAGAGTTAACATACAAAGTCAAGCAAATTGTTGAACAATCATGGACCTGAAGGCTGGAATAGTGCAGGTGAAGTGTTGGGGGATACTCACTGCAGACTATTGTGTACTTTTGCTTTCAGGTATATATTTTGCCCTAGTTTATGGATACGTGTGAACATATGCTCTATCTCAGGGGACTTGCTCTATAGTAGGTTTTGGGACTTTGTTAGGAAGTGAACCACCTGGGATGGAATTAGAGAATACTATGAAAGGAAAGGTCTCACCTGAGTAATGAAGCTGAAGGGTTGTCATTCCACACCTGAAGTCTCTGGACACAGTCTGAGGTGAAGCATGCTGAGGTGGTAATAGTTCTATTGGTAAGGTTGGGATCAGCGGATGCAGTCTTGTTTGGTATGAATTGAGAGAAGCATCCAGGAAAGTGTGTCCCACCCTAAGGTTCCAGGACTGGGGAAGTACAGGCTCTATAGTGTAAATGTGAGTTTCCTGCTGTCTTAGGGTTCAAGAAGACAATAGAAAGTTATTATTATCATCACATTATTTGATAGTTGGGTTTACTTTGAAAAGTCCCTTTGTTAGGATTTGCTGTATAATACCCAACATCACCATAATTTATGTCCTTTGACATTATTTGTATAGAGCTGTGCCACCAGTTGCTTCAGTTCTTCCTAGTCTAGGCTTCTGAGAGAGTCAGCATGTCAATGACTCAGCCTATGTATTAAAAAGACAGTGTGCTTTAAAAAGTTTGAGACATACAGTCAATTTTCCCCTTTCATAATAATTAAATAGTGATTTATATGACTACAAATTAATAAGAGTGTAAATACACCCATCCCCACCCCACCATCCCAGGAAGCCGAATAACCACCCTGAACCTCACCCCAGGGTTTTTACTTTGGTGCCCTACTCTAGATTTAGTCAAATCCTGCTTTTAGTTTCCCTTTCTGTTCTTCTTTCTCAGCTTCTGTTGATGAGTGGGATCATCCTATACTCATTTTTATCTTTCTGACTTAGTACACTTACCATAATTCCTTCTAGCTCTGTCCAAGATGGGTTAGAGAAGGTGGGTTCATTGTTCTTAATAACTGAATGGCAAATGCTAGAAGAAGAAGAATAACTGAATAGTATTCCATTGTGTATATAGACCACAACTTTCTCTGCCACTCATCTGTTGTTTAGCACCTGAGTTGCTTCTAAGTTTTAGCTATTGTGAATTGTGCTGTTATAAACATAGGTATACAAATATCTTTTTGGTTGGGTGTTATGGAGTCCTTGGGGTATATCCCCAGGAGAGGAATTACTGGGTCATATGGAAGGTCCATGTCTACCTTTGTGAGAGTTCTTCAGACTGCTCTCCACAGAGGCGGAAGCAGTTTACATTCCCACCAGCAGTGCCGCAGGGTTCCTCTGTCCCCACAGCCTCTCCAGCATTTGTTGCTGCTATCATTTTTGATGTATGCCATTCTCACAGGGGTGAGGTGGAATCTCAATATTGTCTTTATTTGCATTTCTCTGACAATCAGCGACCTGGAGCAATTTTTCAGGTGTTTGCTAGCCCTTTGGATCTCTTCTGTAGTGAATGTTCTGTTCATATCCTCTGCCCATTTTTGGATGGGGTCATTTGCTTTTTTGGTGCTAAGTTTGCTGAGCTCTTTGTATATTTTGATGATTAGTTTCTTGTCTGATGTACAGCATGTGACGATCTTCTCCCCTTCTGTGAGGGGTCTCTTTGTTTGTGTGATAGTTTCTTTAGCTGTGCAGAAGCTTTTCAATTTGAGGTAGACCCATTGATTTCTGCTTTAGTCTTCCTTGCAATTGGGTTTGTATCATCAAGGATTTCCTTGAGGTTTAGATGGGAAAATGTTCCACCAATGTCTTCCTCTAAGTATTTGTTAGTTTCTGGTCTAACATCCAGGTCCTTGATCCATTTGGAGTTCATTTTTGTTTCCGGTGAGATAAGTAGGTGCAGTTTCATTCTTCTGCATGTTTCAACCCATTTTCCCAGCACCATTTATTGAAGAGAGCCTCCTTCCTCCATTTAATAATTTGGTCCCCTTATCAAAGATTAGGTATCCATAGGTGTGGGGTTTTAGTTCTGGTCCTTCAATTCTGTTCCACTGGTCTGTGTGTCGATTTTTGTTCCAGTACCAGGCTGTTTTGATGATGATGGCCTTATAATATAGTTTGAGATCTGGGAGTGTGATGCCTCCATTTCTGTTTCTTTTACTCAGGATTGTTTTGGCAATTCTGGGAGTTTTCTGGTTCCAGATAAATGTAGTTTATGTTCTATTCTCTTAAAGAAGTTTGGTGGAACTTTGATGGGTATTGTGTTAAATTTGTATATGGCTCTGGGGAGAATATCCATTTTGATGATCTTAATTCTTCCATCCATGAGTATGGGATGTCTTTCCATTTCTTGGTATCATTTTGTATTTCCTTGAACCATGACTCATAGTTTTCAGTATACAAGACTTTCACTTCTTTGGTCAGCATTATTCCTAGGTATTTTATTGATTTTGCTGCAGCAGTAAGTGGGAGTAATTTCTGGATGTCTTCTTCTTCAGATTTAGTGTTTGCATGAAGAAATGCCACTGATTTTTGTACACTGACTTTGTAGTCTGACATCTTGCTGTGTTACCTAATAACTTCCAGTAGTTTTCTGCTGGATTCTTTAGGTTTTTCTATGTATAATATCATATCATCTGCAAATAGTGAGACCTTGACGTCTTCCTTTCCAATATATATTCCTTTGATTTCTTTCTCTTGCCTAATTGTTATGGCAAAAATGTCTATGCTGAAGACGTTTATACTATGTTGAAGAGTAATGATGATAGTGGACAGCCCTGTCTAGTCCCTGATCTAAGGGGGAATGCTTTCAGCTTCTGTCCATTGAGTATGATGTTGGCTGTAGGTTTGCTATATATGGATTCCTCTATCTTGAGGAATTTCCCATCTATTTCCATTATTTGTTCTGTTTTGAGCAAGAATGGGTGTTGGGTTTTTGTCAAAGGTTTTCTCTGCATCTGTTGAGATAATCGTGTGGTTTTTGGTTTTGCATTTATTGATGTGGTGAATGACATTGACTGACTTACATATGTTGAACCAGCCTTTCATTCCTGGGATAAATCCCACTTGGTTGTAAAGAGCAATCTTTCTGATATACTGCTGTATATGGTTGGCCAGGATCTTGTTTAATATTTTGGCATCTATGTTCATCAGAGATACTGGTCAGTAGTTTTCCTTTATTTGTGTCCCTATATGCTTTTGGTATCAGAGTGATGTTGGTTTCCTAAAAGTTGGAATTGAGTATTCTTGTTTCTTAAATCTTGTGGAAGTGCTGTAGAAGTATAGGTATTAACTGTTTCCTGAAAGTTTTATAGAATTTGCTTGTGAAACCATCTGGTCCAGGACTTTTGTTGTTGGGATGATTCTTAATAACTGTTTCGATTTCTTTGTCTGTGACTAGTACATTAGGTTTTGTAGTTCTCAGTTTTGGAAGGGCATATGTTTCAAGGAATTCTTCCATTTCTTCCAGATTATCTAGCTTGGTGGCATATGGTTCTTTGTAGAAGTCTCACATGATTGTCTGGATTTCTGTGATGTCAGTTGTGACATCTCCTCTATTGTTTACAATTCTGTTTATTTGGGTCATCTCCATTTTTTTTTAGAGAGTCTGGCTAGGGGTTTGTCAATCTTGCTTAATTTTTCAAAGAACCAACATTTGACTTCATTAATCTTTTATATTATTCTCTTATTGTCAATGTTGTTATATATATTAATATTAGTAATAAAATAAAATAAAATAGAGTAGATAACCCACAGCAATCATTCTGCAGCTTGGACTACTAGATTGGCTGCAGGCAACCTGAGCAAAGACAGCCAATAGTGAGAAGAATCCAAAAAATAAAAATAAAAAAACCCTCCAGGTAGTCTTTCCCAGGCAGGGTTGAGGCTCTGAATAGTCAGGCATTTTGTCACTCAAATAGAGCTCCAGCCACCTAAAAAAAAGAAGAATTTAAAGCTAGAGGGTTGGAATGACACCCCTGATGAGCCAGGAATCTTGGTAAAGTAAATAGCTGCCCCTGCAGTCTGGTAGTGGGGTTGGGGGGTGAGCTCAGAAATAATCAAAGGATTTTCCTTTGTTCTCCTGACCTCCATTTGTCAGCCCAAGAAAGAGTTGTGGGACTGTATTTTGGTATAACTCTGACCAGCCCATGTTCACCCTCCTCAGACAGCCCAATATTCTACCAGATCCAACAGATTCTGGGTTGCAAGCTGTTGCCTCTTAGAGCTCTCAGTAACTGTGGCTCCAAAGTCGCCATCTTGGCTCTGTCTCTCATAAGTGACTTCTTTGTTTGGATGGTGGTTTCCTTTGCTATGGGAAAGCTTTTAAATTTGGTATAGTTCCATTGGCTTATTTTATTTTTTATTTTATTTGGTATAGTCCCAATGGCTTGTTTTCATTTTATTCCTCCATGCAATTTGATTGATATCATTGTAGATGCTTTTAAAATTTATAAGAAAGGGAGTCGGGCTGTAGCGCAGCGGGTTAAGCGCAGGTGGCTCAAAGCACAAGGACCGGCATAAGGATGCCGGTTCGAACCCTGGCTCCCCAACCGGAAGGGGAGTCGCTTCACAGGCGGTGAAGCAGGTCTGCAGGTGTCTATCTTTCTCTCCCCCTCTCTGTCTTCCCCTCCTCTCTCCGTTTCTCTCTGTCCTATCCAACAATGACTACAACAACAATAATAACTACAACAATAAAAAACAAGGGCTACAAAAGGGAATAAATAAAATTTAAAAAAATTTTTAAAAAGCTTCTTAAAAAAAGTTATATTTAAAAAAATTTATAAGAAAAAGAGTTGTGACTATATTTCCCTCTAAATATTTGATAGTTTCTGGTCTAATAGCCAAGTCCTTGATTCATTTGGAATTTAATTTTGTGTCTGATGAAGTGTAGTGGTTAAGTTTCATTCTTCTGCATGTTATCAACCCAAGGTTTTCAACACCATTTGTTAAAGAGACTCTCCTCCCCCAGTTAGTTGTCTGGGCACCTTTTTAGAATTCCATGTCCATAGGAGTGAGGGCTAATTTCTGGGCTCTCAATTCTATTCCATTGGTCAATGTGTTTAATTTTTTTTCCAGTAGAAGGCAGTTTTGATTATAGTGGCCCTCTAATAAAATTTGAGATCTGGGAGTGTGGTGCTACTAGTTTTATTCTCTAGTCTCAAGATTGTTTTGGCAATTGTAAGTATTTTCTTGTTCCACATAAACATTTGTAGCTTCTGTTCTTTTCTCATTAGCTGAATAGGGCCTTGAGGGGGATTACATTAAATTTGTATATGGCTCTAGGTATAATTTTCATTTTATTGATGTTAATTCTTCTGATCCATGAACATAGAATATCTATCCACTTCTTTGTGTCTTTTTCTATTTCCTTGAATAGTGATGTATAGTTTTCATTGTACAAGTATTTCACTACTTTTGTTAGGTTTATTCCTAGATATTTTGCTGTTTTGTTGCTATAGTAAAAGCAACTGAAGAAGAGTCTTCTGATTTAGTGTTTATGTAAAGGAACACAATCCACTTTTGCATGTTAATTTTGTTGCCTGACACCTTAGTATGTTGCCTGATAATTGCCAGTAGCATCCTGCTGGATTCATTGGGTTTTCTTTCTTTCTTTCTTTCTTTCTTTCTTTCTTTATAAAAAGGAAACACTGACAGAAAAATAAGACAAGAAGGGTACAACTCCACACACTTCCTATCACCAGAACTTTGTATCCTATCCCATACCCTGATAGCATTCCTATTCTTTAACCCTCTGGGAGTATGCGAACAAGGTCATTGTGGGATGCAGAAGGTGGGAGGTCTGGCTTCTTCTGTAACTGCTTACCCACTGAACATGGGCATTGGCAGTTCGATCCATACTCCCAGCCTGCATCTCTCTTTCCCTAATAGGGTGGGCCTCTGGGGAAGCAGAGCTCCAGGACACAACTGTGGGGCTGTTTGTCCAGGGAAGTCTGGTCGGCATCCTGCTAGCATATGGAATCTGGTGGCTAAAAAGAGAGTTAACATACAAAGCCAAACAAATGTCGATCAATCATGAACTTAAAGGCTTGGAATAGTGCAGATGAACAGTAGGAGGGGTACTCCATTTTGTAGATAGCCAGTAGGCATATTTTAGTTATATTCCAAAGGGCCTATGGCTATACTAGCTTTTATCCCTCTGAGCATGAAATCTGATATGCAGGTGAATCTGAGTTACTGTCTGGGGAGATGATGTCGTGGCTGGAAAAGGAACAGAAAGCTGGATCATGGAAGAGAGTAGCTTCTTGTTATGAGAAAGGTGTATAAATATTGTTGACTGTAAACCTCATCTACTTGATTTGATCTGGGGCCCATATTCAGCTTAGGAGCCTGGTTATTAGACTCTTGTCTGATGTATGGCATGTAAAGATCTTCCATTCTGTGAGAGGTCTCTTTGTTTGGGTATTGGTTTCCTTTACTATGCAGAAACTTTTTAATGTGATGCAGTCCCATAAGTTTATGCTTGCCTTAGTCTTCTTTGTAATTGGATTCACTTCATTGAAGATGTCTTTAAAATTTATGCAGAAAACAGTTCTGCCAATATTTTCCTCTAAGTGTCTGATGGTTTCTGGTCTAAAATTCAAGTCCTTAACTCACTTGGAATTTACTTTTGTGTTTGGTGAAATATAGTGGTAAAGTTTCATTCTTGTGCATGCTTCAACCCATTTTTCCCAACACCATTTGTTGAAGAGACTCATCTTTCCCCATTTAATAGTCTGGGCACCTTTGTCAAAGATTAGATGTCCATATGTGTGGGGGCTTACTTCTGGGCTCTCAATTCTATTCCACTGGTCAGTGTGTCTTTTCATGTTCCAGGACCAAACAGTTTTGATGACAGTGGCCCTATAATACAATTTGAGATCTGGGAGTGTGATGCCTCCAGTCCTGTTCTTTCTTCTCAAGATTGTTTTGGCAATTCTAGGTCTTTTCTGATTCCAGATAAAGATTTGTAGCATTTGTTCTATTCTCCGAAAAAATTGTGTTTGGGATCTTGATGGGGATAGCATTAGGTTTGTAGATGGCTCTGGATAGTGTATTCATTTTGATGATGTTAATTCTTCCAACCCATGAACATATCTTTCCACTTTTTTGTGTCTTTTTCAGTTTCCTTGAGTAGTGACTCATAGTTTTCACTATGCAAGTCTTTCCCTTCTATGGTTAGGTTTATTCCTAGATAGTTCATTGTGTTTGTTGCTATAGGAAAAAAGAATTGAATAGTTCTTCTAACTTAGTGTTTGCATAGAGGAATGCCTCTGACTTTTGAATGTTAATTTTGTAACGCCTTATTACTGTATTGCCTGATGATATCCAAAGCTTCTTGCTGGATTCCTTAGGTTTTTCTATGTATACTATCATGTCATTTGCAAATACAGATACTTTGACTTCTCCTCTTCCAATCTGTATGCCTTTAATTCCTTGCTCTTGCCTGACTGCTATGGCAAGAACTTCCAACACTTTGTTGAATAGTAATGATGATAGTGGAAAGCCCTGTCTAGTACCTTATCTGAGGTGAAATGCTTCCAGTTTCTCACCATTGAGTATGATGTTGGCTGTGGGTTTGCTATAGATAGACTCCACTATCTTCAGGAATTTCCATCTTTTCCCATTTTTGTAGTATTTTGTTCATAAAGTGATGTTGTATTTTGTCAAAGGTTTTCTCTGAATCTATTGATATATCCATGTGGCTTTTGCCATTGCATTTATTGATGTGGTGGATCATATTGATTGATTTACATCTATGAAAACAACCTTGCATGCCTGGGATAAACCCCACTTGGTCATCATGAACAATCTTTTATTATACTACTATATCCAGTTGTCTAGGATATTGTTCATTATTTTAGCATCTATGTTCATCAGAGATATTGGTCTGTAGTTTTCTTTTTTGGTTGTGTCCTTGTCTGCTTCTGTTATCAGAGTGATGTTGGATTCATAGAAACTGGAAGGGAGTATTCCAGTGTCTTCAATCTTCTGGAAGACTTTTAAAAGTAGAAATATTAGGTCTTCTTTGAAGTTTTTGTAGAATTTATTTGTAAAACCATCTGGTTCCTGACTTCTGTTCTTGGGAAGTTTATTGATAACTGTTTCAATTTCTTTAGCTGTGATGGCTGGCCTGTTCATACTACCTAGTTCCTCTTTTCTTAATTTTGGAAGTTTGTAGGTATCCAGGAACTCATCTACTTCTTCCAGGTTCTCTAGCTTGGTGGCATATAGGTTTCATAGAAGGTTTCACAGAAGCCTTGCATGATGTGCTGAGTTTCTGTGTTGTCTGTTGTGATATCTCCTCTTTGATTTATGATCTGATTTATTTGGGTCTTCTCCCTTTTTTGCATTGTGAGTCTGGCTAAAGGTTTGTCAATTTTGTTCACTCTTTCAAAGAACCAACTTTTACTTTCATTGATCTTTTGTATGGTTTTCTTATTCTTAACTTTATTTATTTCTGCACTAACTTTAGTGATTTCTGCCCTTCTGGTTGCATTAGGGTTCTTTTGTTATTCTTCTTCTAGGTCTTAAAGTTGTGCAGTCAGGCTGTTTATTTGTGCTTTTTCTTGTTTGCTAATATGTGTTTGTATGGCTATGACCTTCCCTCTCAGTACTGCCTTAGGTGTGTCCCAAATATTTGGTAGCTTGTGTCTTCATTTTCAATGAACTCTCAAAACATTTTGATTTCTTCCTTTATTTCCTCTTTGACCCAGTAGTTATTAAGTAGTGTACTGTTGAGTTTCCACATTTTGGGGCTATTACTAATCTTTTGTTGATTGTTAAGTGCTAGATTAATTCCACTGTGGTCTGAGAAGATGTTTGGGATGATTTCAATGCTATTGAATTTCACATGCTGTCTTTGTGGCCTCACATTTGGTCCATCCTTGAGAATTACTCATGTGGACTTGAGTAAAATGTGTATTCCAGTTTCTTGGGATGAATGACTATGAAAATGTCCATTAGTTCTAGTTTATCTGTATCCTCATGTAGCTCTCTCATGTCTTTATTGACTTTTCTGCCTGGATGATCTGTCACATTGAGAGAGTAGGATGTTGAAGTCCCCTACTATGACTGCATTGCTGTTGATATATTGCTGTAGCTCTTTCAGTAGATGTTTGATGTAATTAGATGGCTTCTCATTGGGTGCATAAATGTTAACAATTGTTATATCCTCTTGATTGACTGATCTTCTGAGCATTCACTGTGAGTCTGTGTTTGTCTTGTTGAGTTAGGTGGGTTTTCCGTAGACAGCACATTATTGGGTAGTGTTTTCTGATCCATCCTCCTACTCTGTGCTTTATAATGGGTGAATTCAGGTTGTGACATTTATTGATATCAAAGAACGAAGATATTTTAACACCATTCTTGTATAGTTTTAGAGTCTTCTGATATGGCAATTTTATGGTGGTCTGACTGATTATGGGAGACCTTTCAGAACTTGTTTCAAGTCAGGCTTGGTGATAGTTGATTCTTTCAACTATTACTTGTTACTTGTTATCACTCAGTAGTTTTCAAATTACTGATCACTCTTGCCTGGATTGACTTGTGTCTAAGTTAGGTAATTAAAGGGTTCACTCTTGTGGATATTGACAGTTGTTTCTATATTATTTTAATCCCTGAGTTAGAGCACACTGGTTTAAAAGCCTCTTTTGTTCTTTTTCTTCCCTGTGGTCTATGAGATCCAGAACCCTTTTAAGCTGTAAGTAGGCTTCTTAGCTTAATCACTGACTCCTGACCAAGAGATCAAGCAGGGTGGGGCAGAGATAATCCAATGGTTATGCAAAGAGACTTTCACCACCCCACTGCCAGGCCAAGGAGGTATAGATCTTCTCCTGAGTTTCCTAGTTAGTTCTCTGTCCCCTAGTGTCAATACAGGGCCTCCCCTGCTCCATAGATAGAGGGCAGTAGCAATGGAGACTCAAAGTTACATTTGGTGAGTCTCAGGGGAGTCCTTAAAAGGTGTGACTTAAAAAGGAAGAGAGGCTGTGCCATAGAAAATATGAGAAAATACGTATGTATATATTCAACCAATATCTGTGATTTTGGAGAAATATTCAATCAATATCTGTGATTTTAGAGAACTGCTGTTTGCAAGAGAAGGGATGGGGATACAACACTCTGATCATGAGAATGGCACTGTCTTTTGATTTTGTAAATCAATATTAAATTACCAATGAAAAACAAAATAAACATATATGCAAAAAAAAAAAAAAGAATACTGCCCTCTTATTGTTCTGACCTTGAGGTTTGTGTCATGCGTTACAGCAGTGCAGCCTCTCCATCCTGACTTCCCGCTGGTTTGGATATAGAGGGAAGCAGCCTTCACTATTGTACTAGTTCTTGCTGTATTGTGGCCTGTTGCTCCAAACTCAATGCCTTACAAACAGCGCTATGCACAATCCCCAAGTTTCTGTGGGTCAGAAAACAAGTCACCACCTACTGAGTCCCCTGATTCAGGCTGATATTAAGGTTTTTCTGTCGCTGCAATCAGCTCCAGGGTCCACTTCCAAGCTTGCGGGTGCTCTGGCTGAAGGGTGTGAATCTATGACTGATGGACCAAGCAGTTAACAACATGGCAGACAGCTTCATCAGAGGGCCCAAGAGAAAGGGAAAGAGAGAGAAAAAGAAAGAGAGACTGTGTGTGTGTGTGTGTGTGTGTGTGTGTGTGTGTGTGTGTGTGTGTGTGTGTGATAAAGAGAGAGAGAGAAAGAGAGAGAGAGAGAGAGACCCCAGTTCTGTTGATCTGTGTCACTAGGTGACACCTCTCACCTTTGCTCTATTTTGTCCTTAGAAGCAAGTCACAGGTGCAGGCCACCCAGCAGAGGGGACCATACTAGAGTGTGAGCTGGAGGAGGGAGTGGTCTTTGGAGCCACTTAGAAGTAGCTCGAGGACTCAGAGGGATAGCTCCCTGGGTGTCACTGGGTAGACCAGCGGCACTGTCAAGCACAGGACCCAGGTTCATGACCAGGCACAGATGGGAGGTGCTATGGCAGTGGAGAAAGCTCTGTTGCTGTGGTGTCTCTCCCTCTCTCTGTCTTTTTCTCTCTTTCTGCCACTCTACCTGAATGAAAAAAGTAACTTGTGACAATGAAATCACACATTGTGATGTCTATTTTACACTGAGAGAGAGAGAGAGAGAGAGAGAGAGAGAGAGGGAGGGAGAGAGATTGAAGCCCCCTACATATACGGACATAGTGTGAGCCTAAAAACCATCTGGAACTTTGGGTCCATGGGCTCACTTAGCGGAAACCACTATGATGCCGGGAAGGAAGTTCAGGTGAGCAAGTTTAACTAACCAGGTCACACTCTACTACACCTGAACATGGACCCAGAATGCCTTCAGTTCATTGCACTAGACTGTCTTCATGAGTCTAGAGAGAATATAGGATGGGTTTCCTAGAAAGCTGAATTTCCACACAATTTCCACCACCAGAACTCCGTATCCCATCCCATCCCCTCCCCTGAGAGCTTTCCTATTCTCTATCCCTCTGGGAGTATGGACCCAGGGTGGAAGGAGGTGGAAGGTCTGGCTTCTGTAATTGCTTCCCCACTGAACATAGGCATTGGCAGGACAATCTATACCCCCAGAGCCTGTCTCTCACTTTCCCTAGTGGAGTGGGGCTATGGGGAAGCAGGGCTCCAGGACACATTGGTGGGGTCATCTGCCCAGGGTAGACAGGTTATCATCATGGTAGCATCTGGAATCTGGTGGCTGAAAAAAAAAAGAGTGAACATATAAAGCCAAACAAATTTTGGGGTATTTCAGATGAAGATTCAGGGGTCTCTGTTTTGTAGATAGATAGTAGGCCTATTTTAGTTATATTCCAAAGGGCCTGTGACTATACTATTTTCTTTGTTTTTCTGAGCCTGACATCTGATATGCAGATAAACCCAAGTTATTTTCTGGGGAGATGATGTCATTGCTGAAAAAAGGGCTAGGAAGCTGGATCAGGGAAAAGAGTAGCTCCCAAATATGGGAAAGGCTTATAAATACTGTTGTTTGTAAGCCCCATCAATTTGATGTGATTTGGGCCCATATTCAGCTTAGGAGCCTATGTGACCTCTGTATCCCTGTAGATCTGAGCTTGCATTTGGTGGTCATGAGTAGGAATGTTCCAAGCTGCCCCAGTTTCAGAACCCATCTTCCTCAGGATGTAGAGTATGTTCTCCTTTGGAGAATGGAACATTCTCTGCCGTTGTTGATCCAAGTTGAGGGCAAGGTCCTATAGGGGCCCACAGAGGGGTCTATTGTGTTGTTCCTGATGGAGATGACCAGTAACAATGGAGAGAGAGAAAGAGATTTATTTGAGGTCTAGACACTTAGTGTCTATTGGCAGATGATGGGTCCCAGATGATGGGATGGCCTGATAGTGACTAAAGAGTCATCATTAAAGTATGCTAGTCTCTTTCCCTTATCCAGGTTTTGCATTCCTTATTTTGATAAAGTTAGCTTTGGAGTGAGTGAAGGAAGTGTCATAGGAAGTAGGTGAGGAATAGGTGAGGGTATCTAAGTCTAAGTAGAAACTATTTCATTGGGCATTTATGGTGTCTTTTTAGATCTTTCTCCTTGCTTGCTGCATATTGACTCACTGCAGACTATTGTGCACTTTAGCTTTTTTTTTTTTTCACTTTTGCTTTCAAGTATATATTTTGCCCTAATTTATGGACACATGTGTACATATGCCCTATCTAATGGGATCTGGTCTTTAACTAGGTTTTGGGAATTGTACCCCTCTTATCCTATGGTTTTTGTGAGTGTTTCCTTTTTACAAATAAAAATTAATAAAAATATAAAGTCACATAAAATGTAACAAAAGACCTATTATCATATTAGACATTGAAGAATCAAAAGTAAAACAAGATAATACCCTAATTTCAAAGATTACATAATTTAGTGAGGGAGAAAGATAACTACAACACAGTAACACTGGAGTTATTAAGGTAATGCAGCAAGTACTCAGTGAATCTAAGAATAAGAATTTCACACCATACCTCAGAGAAAGGATTCAAAGAGGATGATTTGAACTGGGTCTGGAAGAATAAGGATTTTGCCTGCAGGCACTTCCACTAGGGTTACACCCACCTATACAGCCAGGCCTTAAACTATTATGAAGACATACATGCTCCTTCCTGAACCTGTTTATATTTTGTGTCAAATTTTTATGCTATTTCTTCACCATGGCTCCTCAAATTGTAATTAATTTAAAGTATTTATTTCCACCAAAGTTCTTTATCTGGCCAGTTTTTAAAAGACAGTGAATAGACTTCTTATTTCTAGAAAGAGAAAGACCAATAACAAATGATCTCACCTATGGAACTTAAGAATAAAGGACAGTAAGAGAAAACATGAGGTGAAAATTGGACTCGGTGTGGTGTCTCACACCAAAGCAAAGAGCTCTGGGGAAGAAGGGGAAGGGACGGTATGAGGGGACACTTGGGTCTTGGTGTGTCTCCTAGACGCAAGGGACGATGAGAAGTTGTGTCTATGTGTTAAATGCAAACTGTTAACCCCCAATAAAATAAGGAAAAGGAAAAGAGAAAAAAAAATCTTAAAAAGAAATCTGGGTTTATTGCTCTCTCACATATTATCCATGAAAACACTCATGCCTCCTGTTCCTGATATCCTAGGTACCTGCAGCACTGGAGCCCAGAGTTCTGGAGTGCCTGGTGCTGGACTGAAGGATTCTAAATTGTGGATTCCTTACACTCCTTTGACTGGGATTCAGGGAGGGTCTGTGTGGTTTCAAGTAGTCCTGGAACAAGAAGCCCAGCTGAAGGAGATTTCATGATTCTTCAGGGATAATTCAAGCTACAGCCTCCTGCTGCGAATCCAGCCAGGGGCAGAGGATGCTCCCACCTGGTTCAGCCTCCAGGACAAGTACAGGCAGACGGTCCACATGCCCAGTATCACATCCCTGAGGATTGAGAGGCTGACCTGGGAGGACAGTGGGCAGTACCGGGCTCACGTCCTGCTATCTAGTGGAACTACATTTGACCAGGTTTTCCTCCTCACTGTCTATGGTATGTGGCTCCTCCTCTAACTTCCCTCCTTCACTTCCCTAGCAGTGTCACATGAGCCCCATTTGGCAGGATTCTTCACACACTCCTGTTTTCAGATGATAAAACCACCATGAGCTTGGATTTGCTTTTCTTCATAGATCTAAGTTCACTTCCTGTGTGAGTCGGGTTTCTTTAGGTTCTATAACAAAACACTGCAAACTGAGTGGGTTGAAGCCACTAAGTGAACTCTCACATATCCCAGGAGGTCACAAGTCATTCAAGTGTGTCCTGAGGTCAAAGTCAAGGTGCTGGCAGAGGGTCTGGTAGGTACTGGGGAGAATGCATTTGCCTCCTTTGCCACCTTTTGTTCTGTCCCCTCCACCTGCAAAGCTGGCAACTGTGGGTTGGGTCCTCACATTATATCTCTCTGAATTCTTCAGATTCATTCTACACTAAAGGACCCAGTGATCACACCCAGAAAATTGGGAAAGACCCCTCTATTTTAATGTAGGCGTTTTAGGAATGTTTATTCTAACTTAAGCCTTAGTCACCCCACCATGAAGCACCTCAGCTTCTGAAGACTAGGGTGAGGCCATCAGCATGGTTTGGAAACCTACACCAAATCTCCCTGCCAGTTCCCTTTCCTCTTGGTCAGCACCATCTGGAGCAGCCACACTGGACAGACCCTGTCAATGCAGCTCTGAGAGGCTCCATCATCTCAAGAGAATCTGTGACTGCAGCACTCTTGAGACATTCATCTGGCCAGCACTGCCTTTGCCTAAACTCCTCTCTGCACAGAGAGACCCCTCTGCAGAAAATGGCCTTTTCAGCATTAGGCTCTAGTGTAACTTTTGAGACCAGCTCATCATTGGTCACTGCTCCTCCAATGTGGGTGAACCTCAGCACCACGTCCTCACCACACACCCAGTGGTCACTCCTCCCTGCGTCTCCCCAGATGTCTCTGTTTGAGAGCATGGAGCTCTCTCTCTGGTCTCTTAGAGGTGTCCTCCATCCTGGGATGTGCAGCTGAAGACTCATCTGAGAGGAAAACCCGGTGTGCTGGACCAGGCACCTGCTTCTCCTCAGACCCACCTCTCCTAGAGAGACCCAGTTCTTAGAGTGATAGGTTTGTGGGTGGGGCCAGCTTTGTTCTCAGACTGGAGTTTATTATGTTTCCCAGCCTAGTGAGTAACATAGAACTTACTTAGTGACTCTACTTGTTTTCAGGGTAAATTAAATTGTATCTGACAAATGCACTCACCATCCTCAGAGGGAGGAGCCAGGGCTCCAGCAAGGTGACAGAGGAGAAACACACTGTAGGTGCTCTGCTCATGGGGCTCTTCTCTGTCCCTCCTCCCCAGAGCCAGTGACACCTCCTCAGATCCTGGTTGTATCCCCATCCATTACAACAGACTGGTGCAATGTCACCCTGCTGTGCAGGGTCACAGGGACCACGAGGGACCTGAATGTCACCTGGGAGAGCAAGGGCCTCCCCAGGAAGCTGAATCCAGGAGGGACATCTGGACTAGCACACCTGGACCCTGTCTGTGAGCCTTTCCCAGAGCCAGCCCAGTGCCAATGTCACCTGTTTGGTCAGCAACCCTGTGGACCAGAAAATGGCCACCACCGTGGGCAGGTATGTTCACTTGGTGAGTAAAAGCCACACAGAAGAAGGTGCTGGGGAGCTCCGGAGAGCTGGGTCTGCCAGTTCTGGGTGCTTCTCCCTCTATGGTCATTTCATTTGCACCCCCTTCCTTCACCAGGTTCTCCTGCAGTATAGACTGCTTCTTTTATTCTCTCCCCCTTGCTCTCTCCCTGAGAGCCAGTGGTCAGGAGAAGCAGGGGATTGATTCTATACTCCGTCCTCTCAGGTCTGTACTGACTGGCTCTTCCAGGAGTCAGGGCTCACATCCCTGCCCTAGGCTCTGGCTCCCTGCTCTCCTCAGCCTGGCCTGCTGGCTTAGTTCCAGGAGGAACATGCTATTGTAGATTCTGAGCCTCTGACAGCTGCCCTTGCCCTCTGACTCCCATCCCCCTAGTAGCCCCATGTGAGGACCTGTCCCCAGCCTTCACTGAACAGCAGAGCTCTGTGCATGGACTGTGTCTTCTTATCTCTGCACCCTGAAGGCAGCCCTGCCTGTGACCTGAGTCCTGAGCCAGGACAGTTCCCTGAGTCAGTTCTCAGTTAGTGTTCCCTGAGGGCCTGAGGGTCTAGCACTTCCCATCCTGTAGTACATAATGGAATTGGCTGTGGGGCAGCTGGGAATGGGTTTAAACAGTCGAAGCTTTGTTAGTGTGGTCCAATAGTAGAAATATGTTTTAGGTGCTGCAAAATAAGCAGTTATCAGCTGGGGTTTTAAATACACTAGGCCCTAAAATCCATGAAGTTCAGCTCCATGGGGTCAACAATGGCTGTAAAGAAGTCTTGGAGTTTACTGGCTAGCTGAGTCACAGGTTTAGTTCCCAGGAGCGACAGCCACGGTGGACACTTTGAGCACCCTCCGCTGAGGTGCATCTGAACAGAAGAATCAGGAGTCATAATGCCGGACTTATGTGTGGCTGTGCTTAAATCCATTTGGAATCACGTACAATCCATACACCCAAAGGCCACTGTGCATTTTTGCAGATCATTGTATGCTCTGTCGCCAGGCTGATGTCAGCCTAGTGCTGTGTCCAGCTTTCTATGGTCAGACAGTATGCTGCATCACAACAACAGCCCACACTTAGCAGGACCCCAGTCCCTTCTGAAGGAACTCACATAACCCTCACATAACCCTGCTGACTTCTCCTGCCCTCTTCTCTCTTGTCCTTCAGAGAGGAGCTACACCCCTGGTAGCCTCCCTTGCATGTCCCACGAGCTACTGTGAGCTCACCTGTGCAGCTCCTGCTCTCTCTGGGCCTCTGGACATAACTGCTCTCAGTTTCCCTCCTCTCCTCCTTCCTTCTTGAGTTCTCTCCCCCTGCATCCCTCAGAGAGGCCAACTCGGGGCATCTTATCTTCCTGTCACTAGACAACAGGCCTACATGGGCCTGCTGTGGAGGTGCTCACTTTATCCTGGAGAAGGTGACACCCATGATTCCAAAGGGTAGTGCTCCCCCCACTCCTCCAGTGTTCACCCCTCAGGCCCCCTTTCCCTGCTGCTCCAGGGAGGAGCCTGCAGACCTGGGTTGAGAACAGAGCTCCCTGTGCAGCACACCTTCTGCTGGCAGATGCCAGTACTTCCTCAGTCTCCCTCATGGTTGTGAGCATCTCAGGAACAAGGAGCTCACCTGTCACCTCAGTGTCCCTGGTCCCAGGGAAGGCTGGAGCTGGCACAGTGAGTGAGTTTGTAGGGATCCTCATATTCTGAGCCAGGGGCTCACACTTCTCCTCCTGTTCTATATCTAGAGCGTGCGCACGCGCGCGCACGCACACACACACACACACACACACACACACACACCATCATCATCATATGTCCCCTTGGCAGTGGGATCCTCATGTCTGTATCTCTCTTGCTCTGTTGTCTGTGTGAGGCTAACAGGTTCCTATGGGCAAGAGAGAGCTGTTTACTCAGGAGTCATCCCTGGGATCATTGTGGCTGTGCTGTTGCTCTTGGTGGCTGGGCTGCTCCTCTGGAAGAGAGAAGGGAAGAAGAAACAAGAGAAGAGTCATAGAGGCAGGTATCTCCCCCATCCCTCCTGTCCCCACTGTCCCTTGCTCCTGTGTCCTGCATGCTGTGTTCGGGGACCATTCCTGCAGAGGGTGGGGTGGCCCTGGCCTTGGGGCTCACACAGGGTGGGATACAGGCTTCCAGTCCAGGCTCCAGCCCCTCTCTCTGATGACGCAGGTGCAGGACAGCAGGAGGACCAGGGGGCGTATGCAGAGCTGATCCTGCAGGGACTCAGGAGAGCCCCTATGAGGTGAGGGGACAGCTGAGCCCTGCCTGCTTCACTGGGGACCCCCCAGGCCAACGACACTATTTAGGGCTCTAGTCTGCCCAGTAGTGTTAACATATTATCTGAACCTGAAGAATACAGTACTAGTGAGCCCAGGTGGATATAGATAAAAATTATTAAAACAACTTTTTTTGTACTAACAATTGTTCTATTCATTTCCCTCTGAAGAGGAAGATCTAACCATGTCTTACATCCTAAAACAGTGGCTCTGGCAGCAGTGTTGATGCCACAGAGAGTCAAGACCAGGGTCCTGGACTTGGTCTTGTTGGTCAGTGTAGGCAGCACTGGGGGTGGAGCCTCAGGGAAGCAGATGGAGGTTTCTTGGTTCCTGTGAGGAGGAGCTCATATGTGCGCGGGTGTGTGTGTGTGTGTGTGTGTGTGTGTGTGTGTGTGTGTGTGTGTGTTGGGGGCATGAAGAGCTCACATCACACACCTGCACCAGACCCTGCTTCTTGGATACCTGTGACATCATCTCAATAAAACTGAAGGGAATTTATCATAAGTTTGGTGGTTAGCTTTGCAAGGTTTACTACAAATGTTCTTTAGTCATAAAAAAATTCCTGTATTTTTCAAATTTAAACTTGTATCAAAAAA